>NC_081842.1:56192738-56375238 GCF_963259705.1 Myotis daubentonii | reverse complement strand
GCCTGGCCTGTGCCTTCTCGCAGTCTGGGACCTCTCAGGGGATGACCACCTGCTGGCTTAGGCCTGCTCCCCGGGGGATTGGGCCTAAGATGGCAATCAGACATCCCTCTGGCAGCCCGGTAGCCCTCGGGGGATGTCCACTTGCCAGCGGGGAGCAGGCCTAAACTGCAGTCGGACATCCTTAGTGCTGCTGAGGAGGCAGGAGAGGCTCCCACCGCCACCGCTGTACTGGCAGCCATCAGCCTGGCTTGTGGCTGAGCAGAGCTCCTCCCATGTGAGAGTGCCCTGACCACCAGAGGGCAGCTCCTGCATTGAGCATCTGCCCCCTGGTGGTCAGTGTGTGTCATAGTGACCAGTCATTCCCAGTCTTTCTGCTGTTAGGGTCAGTTTTCATATTACCCTTTTACTATACAGGATAGAGGCCTGGTGCATGGGTGGGGGCTGGCTGGTTTGCCCTGAAAGGTGTCCCGGGTCAGGGTGGGGGTCCCGCTTGGGTGCCTGGCCAGCCTGGATGAGGGGATGATGGCTGTTTGCAGCTGGTGACACCCCCCCTCAGGGTGGGCATCCCCACTGGGGTGCCTGGCCAGTCTGGGTGAGGAGCTGAGGGCCATTTTCACGCTGGCCGGTGACTGAAGCACCCAACCTCTCCTTTTTTTATTTATTTTTTATTCTGGGATTTATTTACCTTCTATGGCTGTCACTGGAGCTGAGAGCCGGCTTTAGCTCTGAGGCTCGGCTCCAGCTCTGAGACCTCGGCTGCTGAAAGCAGGTATCTGGGTTTGTTTGGGTTCTATAATTGTAACACTGTTGCAGTCCTGCTTGCTCCAGCTCTGATGGCTGAAAGCAGGTTTCTGGGGTTTGTTTAGGTTCTATAATTGCAACATTGTTTCTTAGACTGCAGCTCAGAGGCCAGCAGCGGCAGGCAGGGAACCTTGGCTTCCTCCATCACTGGAGCAAACAAGCCTCCCGTTCGCTTCAGCTGCCTGGCTGCCAGCTGCCATGTTGGCTGGCAGTTAATTTGCATATCTTGCTGATTAGCCAATGGGAAGGGTAGCGAAGTTACAGTTAATTACCATGTTTCTCTATTATTAGATAGGATATCTCACAGGTGTGTATATATGTCAACATTTCAAAACTGTACACTTTCAATATGGGTAGTATATTGTAAATCCATTATACCTCAATAAAGGGGTGTGTGTGTGTGTGTGTGTGTGTGTGTGTGAGTTTAAGAAGGCTTGGTTTGCTCAGAGAGCTGTTTAAATACAACAAATTACATGAACAGACTGAGCGTTAGTAGTGTGCTGGGAAAACCACTCATACATGTTCTTTGTTCTGGGGCAACATCCACATAGCAGTCAGGGGCCTGGGCTCAGACATCTGGCAAATCCCAGTTCAGCCCACAGCTGCCTCGGCTTGTCCTTATGATCTTAGTGATCCTAGGCCAGTTACTTAATCTCTCCCAGCTCCAGCTTCTCAGCTCTAAGGAGGAGATGATAGGAGTGCCCATAAAAGAGGGCTGCCCAGAGGGTTGAACAAAATGATTTAAAAGAGCACCCAGCTCAGCACCTGTATATGTTAAGCGAACAGTCAAGAACGAGGCTTTGTCTTCGGTGCTGAACATCTGTGACTTGAGACTGCAGTCCAGAAGCACACGATCTTAAATCTTATCTTTGCATTGCAGGGTTATGGGTGATGTTTATGCCCTTTCTTTGTACCAGCATTTTCAAAGTTTTAGATTAAATATATTCTCTTTTTATAGAAACGATTTTAAGAAAAAAATTTTAGAGACCTAAACTTTTCTCCATGCCTCTGATTAAAAACAAAAATTTTAAAGGCCAATTAAATTCAGCGTGATAGAGGTCAGCCCTCAGATGAAAATGTCAGGTGTAGGCGGCATGGAGAGCCGCTGGACTCAAGTCTGGCCAAGGCTGCAATTCACTCAATTTCTCTTTGGTCACTGGTCACATCTGCATCAAATTTACCACAAAGTCTGTGGCAGCCTTCAAACACTCACTTTCCACACTTGCTCCAGGAGGTGACTTCGCTTTTTCCGTCACCAACAGAGAGGAAGGTAACAGCACTTGCCTTTTGCCTATTCTGGCTCCATAGTCCTGGACGCCTCGTAAACAAAGGGGCCACCTCCTGGCCTCTCCTCCGATCTTACTGAAGGAGGGCTCCTCCCTCCGCCAGGAAACGCAGCCCCTGAATCCCACCCTCTTTAGAGAATGTGTACGATGGTCAGTCTCTCTGCTTCCTTTCCTTGTGCCTAAAAATCTGCTCATAACCGGCCCTGGCCAGGCAGCTCAGTGGGTTAGAGCATTGTCCTGATACGCCAGGTTGTGGGTTCATTCCCCAGTTAGGACACATACAAGAATCAACCAATGATGCATAAATAAGTGGAACAAGAAATTTATGTCTACCTGTCTCTCCCCCCCACACCTTCCCCCCACCCCCGTCTCTCTAAAATCAATCAATAAATTTTTTTTAAAGAAATCTGCTAAAAACAAAAAAAATCTGCTCATAACTCACTTTTAGTAACCCGTTTCTTTTGACTCAGCTACTCTGCCAATCTCTCATTACCCCTCCCTCCCTCCCTTCCTCCCTCCCTCCCTCCCTCCCTCCCTCCCTCCCTTCTTTCCCTCCTTTCCTCCTTCCTCCCCAAACCTAATGGACTTATTGCCTCTATTTCCTCTTTTCAATTCCTTATGATCTGACCTCTCCCCATGACCTTTTCTTCTCCGTCTCCATCTCCCAGACAGAGGTTCTCCATCCTGTCTTCCTGCCGACACCTCAGTGGCTCTGTCCTGGCAGCGCTGGAGGTTCTCTTATAACTGGGCTCACCTGCAGCCATATCACCTAGGTTTCTAAAGCTCCCCGGGTGAGTCTGCCCTGAAGTCAAGGCTGAGAACCTGGCCCGAGGTTGTCACCAGCCCACAGACATCCTCTGTTGCTGACCAGGGCCTCCGTGGAGCCCTCCTGCCCCTGGCTTCTGGGACCCGGCACCGTCCCCCTCCCCCAGGCCGCATGGGCTGCTTGCTGGCTCCACCTCCTCTCCCAGCACTAAGACGGAGTCAAAGGTAACACTGTCCCTGTAGAGATGTATCCAAGTTTGTGCATCTGCCTGGACGACTCACAGTCACATCCGCTACCACTTGATTTTCCTCCAGAGTTTCACTCCCAGATCTGCGCCATCACCTGGAGCTCAGCCTGCCGAAGCCACTGCACCAACTTCCCTCCAAATCACCTGCCCTCCAGGCTTCCCACATCCGCAAGGAGCCCATCAAATGCCTGTCCTAGAATCCTTGGAATTGTCTTTTCCATCACGTTGCCCTGGCCTCCTAACAGCATGCACCCAGTCCCAAACCGTCAGTTCTCTCTCATAGTCCATTCCTGTGACCTGGGTTGAGCTGGAGCCTCCGGGTTGTGCTGCACCTTCCCCTGCCCTCCCTAAACACACCTGGTGAGCAGGCGAAGCCTGAGGCTCACCTCCCACCTGGCCACCAGCCTGCACTCTGTCACCCCAGGGTGCTCTGTGACCCACGTTTACTCCAGCTGGTCCAGGAGAGCCGGATACATGGTTAGGTGGCCTGGCCACGCTCTGTGCCAAGCAGCCATCCATGGACTCTGGACACAAGTGTCAGGAGTAATCAGTGGCTGGGGGAGCCATCACCACACCCCAAATCTCTGATTCCATCCAGGTTGCAAGAAGCAAACCCTCTAGCTTTGTGGGGACCAACCAGCCCAGGGCTGGGGCGGGAGACGACTTTCTCGGAGTAGGAACTCAGCAGAGAATCTGCATAAACTCTGTACAGCGGTCCCCCCCCCCCCCACCTGGACTTTCACCCACAGGCTAAGGAGACTCCGTGGGGGAGCCATCAGAAGCAAGGAAAGCTTTTCTCAGCATCAGCTCAGAAAGCAGCAGAGATGGGGAGCTGAGGGAAGAGAAGGGGTGCAGGGCCCAGTCCCAGAATAACAAGAGCTCCGCCCTGGCACATGCCCAGCACTCAGTGAGGAGCGAGGGAATGAGCACATAAACAAAAGCGGGGCTGGGTACCGAGTAACCTCCCTCACAACGTCTTCACGTCTTAAGTCGCTTCACTCATGATTCCACCAGCTATTTAATATGCTTTGGAATCTAACAAACATCTTTTTAAACATTTTTTTAAAGCCTCACGGAGGACATGCTTTTATTGATTTTAGAGAGTGAAGAAAAGAGGGAGAGAGAGAAAAGGAAACATCGATGTGAGAGTGAAAGATCAACTGGCTGCCTCCCACACACACCCTGACCAGGGATCGAACCTGCAGCTGGGCCTGTGCCCTGACCGAGAGTCGAACCTTAGACCTTTCCCTGTGCAGGACAACTTCCAACCAACTGAGCCACACCAGCCAGGGCTCTAACAGACATCTTCATTTAATCATATAAACATGAGAAGCACTAAAAAGCTATCATAAGTAAAAACATTTAATCAAATCGCCTGCCACGCACTAAGATATGAGAAAACTAATGGCCATTGCAGAAAGGGCGACAGGGCCACGGGATTGTGTGAAAGAAGCTCAGCGGGGTGGGGGAGGGGGGAGCCGGGGAGCCAGTGGGATGGTTACTGGAGGACCTGGGCAGCCAGCCCTGGAAGACAGGCAGGGCGATGTGGGGCTCTGTGAAATGGTGAAGAGGAAGTGGTCCATGAAGAGTGGAGAGGGAAGACGGAGCCTTCCAGCCTTTGAGGAGAGTGAAGACAGACTTGCTGGCTTGTTCATCTCCAACATCTGGCTCTGGAGTGTGGGGCTAAAGGAGAGAGAAATCAGGACCAGGGAGTAAGGATGTGGTTTCTCTGTTTGAGGACATGAGCCTCTGGCCTGTGGGCAACTTGGTTTCCAGGGTTGGGAGGAGTCATCCGGGGACTGCAAGATCTAAGAAAGGAGGAAGGTCACTCAAGGGACTAGAGCAGGCTCCGCCCTCCCCGCCTACCTGCAGTCTGTCCCTGGGCCTCTTGTACAGCAGCCCCACCCCACCTGGACTTTCACCCACAGGCTAAGGAGCCTCCGCGGGGAAGCCATCGGGAGCAGGGAGAGCTTTTCTCGGCATCAGCTCAAAGCAAGCTGAGCTTGGCGTGCAAATGAGCACCCTGGGAAGCTGGGAAAATCTGAGCCACTCAGTGTCTTAGAAAACAGGTGAGCATGTGCCTGAACGTAGGCTGGCTGGCTCGCCTTGGCTGGCTGGTTGGGAGACAACGCTCACGATAGATACTCCCTGGTATACAGTGCTCATCCAGGGAGCAGTTTCAGTGATGACAGAAACACTACCTTTAAATGACCGGGTTTTCTGATCTCAAGGTCAAGCCGTCTAATTAAAATTAATGGTCACCTAAATGAACGGATCCTCTAGCCAGATGTTGCTGACACGGCCTGTGGGCCCCAGCTGTCACTGAAGGGTCACCGGCCACATGCTCCCTCACTGCTGGAAAGGACCCTCCATCTGAAAAAGTGTCTCCACCGCACTGTGTGTGCGAGACAGAGAGCAGAACCATGGTTCTGAGACGCCCTCTGAATTATGAATGAGCAGGCAGACGTCGGAGTTCCCATTCACAGACAGGGGAGCTAAGGGCAAAGATAAGCTTGCTTATTCAAAGGGCTGGGCTCCATCAGCAGGCTGACCCCAGACGGGACCCGAGGCTGCCAGAGCTGTTTAGCGTCCTGATAAACAGGAAGCTCTTAGCTCCGGAGCACCATAGCATGTGCAACTGTCTTCCCTTGGGACTGATTCAGTCCTGCAAACTGGGTCACGTGGGAAACGGAAATGGCTCCTTCGATGCGGACTTTGCTCCCTCTGGAAGCACACGCATTCCCCCTCTCCCTTCCTGCAATGGCCACTCCAATGTCAGGATTAAGAGCACTGGCTTTGGTGGGTCCAGTCCCATCTCTGGCTCGGTCATTTTCAGCTGTAAGACCTTTGAGAAGTTGCGCAACCTTTCTAGGCTAGTTTCCTGGTCAGGAGGGGAGAGTAAAACCACTTTAAGAGGATTAACTAAAGTAACTTCTGTGGAATGCTTGGCGTGGAACCTGCTCTCCCAAAGCATTTGGCCAATGGTTATCAATAGCATCATCAGCATCAGGGTCTCAGGGCAAACATGGGGAAGCAAAGAGACCAAGGCGACCCTGAAGGTCAAGAGCGTTGTGATTCCACCGCTGGGTCCTAAGGGACTAGGCCTTGCACAGAGCCTGTGCACTGGGCTGGTACCTGAGATGCTGTATGGACATCCATCACCCAACTGAAATGATGCTCATGGGGACAGGGACTGGGGCCCATTCATCTCTGCATCCCTCACAGCACCTAATGTGGCAGCTTGCACACAGTGAGAACTCAGTAAGTTGTCAAAAGTCATAATAAAACACTGGACATTAACCTTCCAGGCACCCACTGAGGGAGACAGAACAGGTTTGGGAGAGGAGATGAGGAAGGAAAGGGAGCCGACATGACCAGCCAGGGGTCTGAGCTTGGGTGCTGAGGGATCTGAATTCCAGCCAACACATAATGAAAACACAAGGTTAGATTCCTCTGTGACTCCCCAATCTTACTGGCATTCAAGCCTATTTTTGTCACTTTATAACAATAAACATGTTCTCCAGAGTAGCTTGTGTTTTTCCTGCTTCCATCCATATTTTCCAATTAAAAAAAAATCTTTTTAAAAAATCTGTTCTGCGGTTGAACTTGAGGGCAAAAGTGTAATATTTCTTTCCGTGGGGAAAAGAAATCTCAGCCTGTGACTCAGGATTTAGACATTCGCCTCGAGCCCCAGCCCCAGCAGGGTGAGCAGGACATGCCGGATGCCGACTCCATGGACAGTCCAACCTAAACTCAAGAAGAGAAACACTGGGACGTGTAAGGCTGAACCACAGGCGTTTTCTGTTTCTGCAGAGGAAATTATCAATAGTCAAATATCAATTATCATACAAATGATATCTGGCATACAGACGAGCACCCATGATAGAGTTCATGGTCATGGTGGCCCATTATAATGCAGCTTAGAGGTGCACCGCCAATGACAATAACTACATATGGTCCCATCTAATGTTTACAAACAGGATCTTTTATTGACTTTCTGGTGGATCTGCCAGCTCAAATCAAGTCCCCAAGGACAGGGACTTGTTCTCATCGTCCTTTAATTTTCGTCACCCTACCTGCCACTGCACACTTACTGGGGGCTCGATAGATGCACTCTGAGTGGGAAAGTACTGCTGAGTAACAGTACTTCCCACCTGCTTTAGTGGACATGTGGGAAGCACAGTGACATGGGGGCCGCCTGGTGTGATGAGAGGGTGGGCCTCCTGGACTTTGGGAGCTCAATGGAATCTGCAAGAACAGAGCATCTGTTTCTTTACCAAATGTGTACCATGAGCCTGTGATGTGCCAGGCAGTGAGCCGTTGGTGCTGGGGGTGGAGGGTGCACGGCTCAGAACACAGAACACAGGCTGGACGGGGCTACTACAGACCAAAAGCAGCAGTGGTTCCTGGCGGAAAAACAGACGCTGAGGAAACAGCAGCCCCTGACGTCTGGAGAGAAAGAGACAGGTCCCTGTCGTCAGAGAGCTTACTGTCTCAAAGGGGAAAGAGATGTTACACAAGGAGTGGCTCAAATAAAACCATATGGGAGGTGGGTGCATGTGGCCGAGGTCTGGTGCTGGGGACTCTGACCTAGCCAGGAGGACCCATCTGGCAGGGCTGCCTCCACACAGACCAGGAAGCAGAGATCTCAACCAGAGGTAGCCATGGATTAGACATGAAAAGAGGGTTCGGGGAAGAAGGGAGGGGTACAGAGCACGGAGTGTGTTCAGGGCAGTGGAGCTAGTCTGAATGATTCTGTAACAGGGGATACATGTCATTATACTTTGTCCAAACCCACAGGATGTACACCAAGATTCAGTGAAACCCAGTGTGAACTACGGACTTTGGGTAACAATGATGTGTCACTGTAGATCAGTGGTCGGCAAACCACGGCTCGCGAGCCACATGCGGCTCTTTGGCCCCTTGAGTGTGGATCTTCCACAAAATACCACGTGCGGGCACGCACGTACAGTGCGAGTGAAACTTTGTGGCCCATGCGCAGAAGTCAGTTTTCGGCCTGCGCGAGTCTATTTTGAAGAAGTGGCGTTAGAAGAAGTGGGGGTGTCGGTCAGTCGGGTGATGGGAGACGCGGCACAGGCGGGCCGCGGGATACGCAGGGCAGGGGAGGCGCCAAATATCAACAGTACTTAAACTATATAGGTAGGTTAATAACAATGCACCTACCTATATAGTTTACGTTTAAAAAATTTGGCTCTCAAAAGAAATTTCAGTCGTTGTACCGTTGATATTTGGCTCTGTTGACTAATGAGTTTGCCGACCGCTGCTGTAGGTTCATCAGTTGTGACAAATACACCACTCCAGTGGGGGATACTGACAATGGGGGAGGCTCTGTGTGGAGGGTGGGGGAGGTTTATGGGAACTCTGGGTACTCTCTGCTCCATTCTGTCAACCTAAAGCTGCTCTTAGAAAATAAAGACTGCCAATGAAAAAGGAAAGAAGAGCCGAGAACAGAGGAGGAATAGTCCAAGCAGAAGGAAGAGCATGTGCAAAGGGCCTCACAGGAGACAGAGTAACCGACGCAAGGTCACTGGCTGGACGCGGAGGCAGGGATGGAGGCTGGGAGAGCAGTGCCAGAGGCCGGGGATAAACCCTCGTCTGTTTTCCTCTTTGCCAAACGGACATTAAAGCAGAAAGGAGCCGTCATGGAAAGGAAAAACTGGCGTTCTCGCCGGGCACAGGACTACAGCCTCGGCCGCCGAAGGGCCTCCTGGCCTTCCCCAGGATGAGCCTTCCTGCCATCGTCAGCCCGGGAGCCAAGGGGTGCACACACCTTCTATGCAGGAAGCAGAGCCGTATGCTGGGAGGTAAAAGGAGATGCGAGCTCTCACGCACACCCTGTTGTAATTCTGAGCTGTAATTCAGTCAGTTCTCAGCCCGCCTGTCAGAACGAGCAACTGTGGGCAGCGCAGGGAAGCCCACAGCACAGCTCACGGGCAGGAGGCAAAACAAGGAAACATCGCCTCCTCGACTAAGACAGTCAAGTGATTCAAAAGTGCACATTAAGCCACAGCTCCCTGCCCCATAGGAGGCCAGGGCGGGCCTTCGCCTCCTCCGATGCAAAGGCGGCACGGGCATGGAGCTGCACGCCTGTGCTTTAAGCGTCCAGTCATGCCCTTCCCATGACGGAAACTAAACAGACTTCATATCACTGGGCATTGCTTAGGCCTGTCGCTGGGTTCTTTCCCTGGAGCCTTAACGGTGATTTCTTACCCTCCCCCAACCCCTCCCCCCCAAATGCACAAAATTCTCAAGACGGGAAGACAGAGGCATCCTACGTTTTCCCTGCACTGTTCACCCCTGCCAGAAGTGGGATTTGGCAGCGTGTCTCTGAAGACAACGCCTCATACAATTGATGTATGCCAGTCAAAATACCATTTTTCTTTCTGAAGCAAATGTAGACACTGTCTATTTTGTGATGCATTCGAGAGATTAAGAGCTGGACACACTCTAGCTGTGTTCCATCTCACTTTCTTGGACGGCTACGGAGCATCGGGGACCTCTGAGTCAAACCCTCTGGCTCTGCCAGCAGCTGGGAAGGGGCCGCTTGCAGCCACCCTGGCCGGGGCCTCTGGGAAACCCTCCCCTCCAGGGCGGCTGAGGACGCGGCACGGGACCAGCTGTGGGACCAAGAAGAGGATCTTCTTCACTTTTTTCCTTCCCCTTAGCCCGCTCGGTCCACTGTTTCGGTTTTTTATTTCAGAAAGGAAACCGGCTCTCTTTGTCACCCTGACGGAGTGCAGTGCGTGGAGGAAAAGGGAGCGAGCCACACTGAGCACAGGCCCTCTAGGATCAGAGCATGTAAGTGGCCAATTAAGTGCTTATCGCCTAGTGAAGGACCAGCAGCTGCTGATACAGCTTCTCCAGACTGAGTCCCAGCCTCCTTCCCCGGCCCTCCCCCAACCGCAGTCCCGACCCCCGACCCCCGCCCCCCGCCCCACTGCCGAGCCCGCCTAACGTTTCAAGAGAGCTTTGCCAATTCCATGTGCTTTGTGATGACCACCATGGAAAAATTTCAGAAGTATGCATTGGGATAGCAAATTCAGAAGTGACTTTTATGCTTTGTTGTTGTTACTGGGTTGTTTTGACAGCAGACCATTATTTTAGGAATAAGTCATTACCAACATTCCAATGATATATTCTGCTGAGACTGGAGCTTCTCAGAGCGTGAGTTCATTTCTGACCTAAGTCTATGCCTCCCTCAGGATTCATAGCTCACAGAGAAGCAGGAGGAAAACAAACAAACAGAAATGCAACCAGCGATGACATGCAGTTCTCCCCTCCAGCTGGATCCCCCCACAGAGCAATATGTAAGGTTTACCAAAATCGGGCCAGAAAGCTCGATAAGCTTCCATGCATTTGGCTGGACCTTTATTATTTTTTTTCCCCCTGAAGAGATGCTAAAAGCCAAACGTATAAACACAGAACAGCTGTCTCCTGGCACAGACAGCATCCCATTGCTACAGCCACACCCTGACAGAGAGAGAGATACACGCCAGCCGGATCCATCCCTGAGCTCCGGCCGCCCTGACGGCTGTACATTTCCCAGGGTCCACTGAGCTCATCCTCTGACATGGAAGCCACATGCCGGGGCGGCTCGAAGTCTGCCATCTCCTGCAGGCAGTGTCCACGCCCACCCTGACGCTCTCTTCCTGGACCTCCCACACAGGGACAGGACCGGAGAGGAGAGTTACCTTGCAGACGGCCGCCTGGAGCACGGCATCGAAGCCGCCCTCGGGGGCATCGCGGTTCCGGGACACCCTCTGTTTCCGAACTTCCTCGTTGAAACTGTCCACTCTGTCTGTGAGAGGCAGCAGGTGGCGGAACCCAAAGGAAGGGACGCAGTTTGGGAATAACTTGTAACTAGAGAGAAAGAAGACAAGAGTCACTTTTCCATTGCTGTCTCTAGATCTTACACAACCCACTACTCTTGAATATTTACCCAGCACCTACTGTATGCCCGGGGGACCGGCACAGTGGGGAGAAGAAAGAGAAATAACACACAGTGGGGAGAAGAAAGAGAAATAACATCGTCTCAACTCTCCAAACATCAAGCTCTAAACTGCAGGCAAAACAGCAGATAGCAGGTTGTGAGTGAATGAAAAGGACGCGTGGGTGAGAGGAAGCAGAGGTGATAACAGGCTGCTGGGCTCAGAGGAAGACCTCAGGGAGCGGGGCCAGTGGTTTGGGAGCTGTGGCCTACGCAGCACACGGGGAGGCTCAGGACGGTGGGCCATGTCGAGTGAAGGCAACATGGGCAGTTACTCTACAAAACCAGCCTTCCAACTCGGCCACTGTCATGTGACAAAGGATCACATAACCCCTTCAGGTCAACCCGCTCAGAGACCAGAGCACATGCTGGCACATGAGCCAGTGCTAAATGCAACAGGAATGGAGACGTTCTTTCTGCTTCTTCATTTATTCATAAATATTGCCACGCTAAACTGTCAGCTCTTGTAGATGCAATCAATATCGTTTAGAAACCAACCATCTCCCAATGGAAAATTATATCTGGGAGTTTGGAAACAGGGAAGTGCCGCATCTCAATAACAGGCTAATGCACAATCTTAATGAAACACTGGGCAATCTCATCCTGAGGGTGCAGTAGGGATCCCCAGCGGCCCATTCCAGGAGGAAGTTTGATCCCAGTTCTAGTTTCAGACAATGAAATAGGGAGAGAGGCCTCACATTGTTTCAGCAAAGGGTTCCTGACAGGAAAGAGCATCCCAGCCAGAGAATCCCGGCCAGAGAAAAGAGCACTTGCAAGAGCCCTGGGGCAGGAGGGAGCCCAGCGAGCCCAAGGCGAGGGGGAGGCCAGCAGGGCTGCAGTGCAGGGAGTGAGGGCAAGGATGGGCTAAGAGGAGGCTGGGAAGGCAGGCTGGACCAGACTGCAGATCTGTGGACATGTTACGGAAGCTTTTATTTGAGGAAAAAAAAAGATGAAAAATAAACACTAACAGAGGCCTGTGGGAAAGCCCTGTGCTCCAATGCAAGCCCTGTGCATGGGGAGGGAAACAGGCTTAGCAATTGCTAGAGATCGTGCCTCCCTGCGGCCCAGAGGCGGCTGCCAGGGCAGGTCTGGGCAGGCTCCCCTCCTCCTGCAGAGGTGATCTTTGGCTGCATTCTTCTGGGGCCGACAGTGTCTGCTCCGTCCACCACGCACTAGCAACTCGCTGGCTCTGGACAGTCACCCCCACCGGCACAGTGGCCACAGTTCTCTCTGGATGCTAGAGGTTTCCCCACCTGCTATCCTGTTTGTTCACTCCTCTCACTCGTGCCTGGGGCCACCCAAACTTTTCATCCCTGTCTCGTTTTGCCAGAAAGAGAAGGGCCGCAGAAATTGCATTGCCATCTGGAAAAAGGAACGAGCTGAGGTCCCCTCTGGGGTCATCTGACACGTGGACAGGCCTAGGAGGAAGTACATCCAACTCTCACTTCCCTCTCCCTCTTCCTCCAAGCAGCTACTCCCTCCTGTGTCGTTCTGGTCCGTGATTTAGGCCGTCAGGTATGTGCTGACTGCCGCAGTTAATCAGGTTAGCTAAGGAAAGGGAGGAGAGGTGCAGAATAATAACAGCCGTTCAATGAGAAAACCAGAAGCGCTGTGACAAGCTCAGCTAAATTGGCCCAGCATTTTTTACCTTTTCTCTTTCATCCCTGAAAACAGCAATAAGTACAGATGGCCCTTGAACAACAGGGGGTTAGGGGCACTGACACCCCATGCAGGTGAAAACCCACATATAACTTTTGACTCCCCCAAAACTTAACTACTGATCGTCTACGGTTGACCAGAAGCTTTGAGATTAACATAAACGTCGATTAACACTTATTTTGTATATTATGTATGACATACTGTATCCTTACAATAAAGAAAGCTAGAGAAAAGAAAACCCTGAAGGAGAGAAAATATTTACAGTACTGCACATATTTATTGAAAAACGTCTGCCTGTAAGTAGACTTGCACATGCAGTTCAAACCTGTGCTGTTCAGGGTCCACCGTAGATAAATCTTTACTGTGGAGAATTACTACTAAGTAATTAATAACTGGAAAATGTGCTGGCCAGTGAGAAGCCTTCTTTACAGAGAACTGACTTTAACCAGATTAGTCATCTCTGAAAAGCAGCTTAGTTGGAGAAAGACAGACCCTGTTGAACATCTCCCTAATCACTGGAATCCAATGTCACCTGTGACTAATCTAACCCCTGGAAGAGCTGAGTGACCTTTAGATCTAGTGCTTGGGGGTCTGGTGCCAGGAAATCCTTCCACCTCGGCCCTGTGTCTGTGCCCTCAGACCCCAGGTTAGGGCCGTGGAGCGGGGGGAGTTACTAAATTAAGGGCTATGGACCAGGAAGACCAATAGAATACATATGCGTAAAGAGCCTGGAGAGCATCTCTATATACACAAGGCTAACATGCTAAGTGTCCGACCTGTCACTAAAATCAAAAACAGAAAAATTCCAGCCACTGGCCTGGGAAAGAGGGAACATCCGCTCTGGGCCAGGAGTGAGATGAATCACCCGTAAAAATTGCAACTCCGGGCCCAAGCAAGTCAGAATCCACTGCTTTTATGGTGAAAGAACTCCCCAGCCAAGAAATGAATGGGAAGACTAGTCCCAGGGACAGCTGGAGGGTGCTGGCAGCAGCAAACATACAGCCGCCCTGCAGGGCGGCCAGCTCCCGTGGAGCATGTGGTCCTCTGGTGAGGAGGAGCTAACGCACAGGTGCAGACCCGTGAGAAACAAACCACCGTGAGGGAGGCCAGCAAACCCGACCAACCGCAGGGCCTGCAGTTCAAGAGGCAGAGATGACAGAAAGGTCCTTTAAAGCACGGATATTCCAGAACAGGGTATTATTCGGGGGGAAAGCCAGAAGGCTGTGAAAAAATAATATGAAAAATAGTCTGAAAAAGAACCAAATCAAAATTACAGTCACCAAAATCCCAAAATGAAACCTCAGTGTACAGATTAGACAACTGAAGAACAAAGTGACAACCTGGGAGATATTTCTTCGGCAGTTTAGGGTAGAACAATTAAAAAAAGAGGTAGAAATTACGGGAGAAAAATTTAAAAACACAAAGTTTAGAATGAGAAGCTCTGACACACCTGGTGGTGTTAAAAGCAAGTGGACAGAACAGGAGAGAGGAATCAAAGAGATGTCAGAATTTTCAGGAATAAGGATGTCTTCTCTGATTAAACAGGCAGACCAAGTATTTCCATTTTTTGTGTGAATGGTAAGACCATTTAAGATCTCTCTTAACAATTTTCAACTATACAAGCATAATTTCAAATGTAGTGTTGTTAACTATTAACCCAATGCTGTACATTAGATCCCCAGAACATACATATTCATCTTATAACTAGATATTGGTACCCCTTGACCAACGTCTCTCCATTTCCCCCTCTCCACCTCCCAGCCTCTGGGAACCACCACTCTACTCTCTGTTTCTATGAGTTCGGCTTTTTTATTTTTATTTTTTACAAATGGAATTTTTTTATTGATTGATTAGTAGTGGAGGGAGTAATGGAGGGAGGGAAAGAGGGAGGGAAGGAGAGGATGATGGGGGAGGAGGGAGAGGAGAGGGAGGGAGGGAGGGAGGGAGGGAGGGAGGGAGGGAGGAGGAGGAGAGAGAGAATTTGTTGTTCCACTTATTGATACATTCATTCACCGGTTGATTCTTGTATGTGCTCTGACCAGAGACTGAACCCACAACCTTGGCATATTGGGACAACACTCTAACCAACTGAGCTACCAGGCCAGGGCGAGTTTGGCTTTTTTAGATTCCATGTATAGATGAGATATGACATGTAATTCAAGAAGAGCCCAATACCTCCAGTAAAAGGAAAAGTGTTCAGAACCAGAAATAACAATTGGATTAATCCTTCAGATCAGTGACTATCATGTGACTCTTCCCAGTGAGACTATTCATATGACAGAATAGCAGCTACAGTTCTTCAATCTAATGATTAAATTACTCTACATCTTTTCTTTAATCCTCATCTGAGGATATGTTTTTAAATTTATGTTAGAGAGAGAGGAAGGGAAAGAGGGGGGAAGAGAGAGAGAAACATTGGTTGCCTCCCATATGTGCCCAACAGGGGACCGAACCCACCACTTTTGGTGTACGGGATGACACTCCAACCAACTGAGCCACCCAGCCAGGGCTACTCTACATCTTCCTTTCTCCTGTGGCAACCCTGGTACTGCTCACTTTAGTCCGGCCTTTCTCGTGCACTCTAAGATGGGAAGGAACGAGTCTAGGATTGTGATCCTTTGGCAGAAACATCTGGAGCAGAAGGAGAAGGAACAAACCTCAGGAAAGCCCCATGAAGAACTGGCTCTCTCTTCTCTGAGATGTCCTGCACAGGTGGTTAAGTCACCTCTTCTGACTCCCCCCCCCCCCAATCCCCAAAACTTCCTGGGGGCTGCTTCTGCTGCTCTCACCACCACAAGGAAGAAAAACCTAACTGAAGATGCCATTGCATCTTGAGAAGAATGCTGTGATTTTTTTCTCCACACTTGCTGAAGAAAAAGAACAGACAAGAATCACAATGTCTACCAGCCAGGCATTTTAACACAAACCAGCTGTGAGACAAGAGGGAGTGGTGGGGACTGTGGCAGCCAAACCGTAAGTGGAATTAGTCCAGCTTTACTAGACCTTCCAGTTTTTCAAGAAACCCTAGGAATCCTGGTTATTTGTGGTTAAATCTACTTTCTAAATATTGGTGACTGGTTCACAGTGCCATTAAAATTTAGAAAGGCAGACAAAGCATATGTATAGGCTGGATCAGGCTCGGGAACAGATTACATACATCCTCGGAGCTGTGGGCCATCTCCCAGGACACGGCACACGCCCACTGCTAAGCCACAGGAGAGAAATCTCGGCCTGCTCACTGAGCCAAACAGCGACTCCCCGATGCGATGCGCTGCCCAGCTTGCAAAAGATAGATTTGCATAACTGAGATGTGACGGTTCCTTCAAGACTCCCATTCTTCGCCAGATTTCCTGTCTTACAAGCAGCTTTTCAGTGTGCCTTGTACTCACTGTCAAGACTTTTACTGTCTGCAGTTGGCTCTGCCTTCTAGGGCTTAGAAAAGGGGCTCTGAATAAGTCGTGTGTAATAACCTGAATTCAAATGCGGGGTGCCCAGAGCCAGCCCTTCATCCTCTGCCAGCTTCCAAGCTAGCAGCTCACAGTTAGCGGATGCTCCACAGAAGGATGAAAGTGGAGACACACCTTGTCTATCTGGAGACAGGGCCCAGTCAGAGAGCAGAGGTGAAAAGCAGCAGAGAGAATCACTATCCAGATGAAAAAAGTTTTGATTAAGATGCTGGTGCAGCCTGGTCAGCAGCAGAACGCCAACGACAGGACATTTGGTACTGGGATTCAGCTACAAAGGGCCTTAGAGACAGGACCAACGTAATAATGCCTACAGCCAGGAGGAAGATACACCCAGCAAATGATGACACCTAGTGCTGCTTCCTGGTTAAGGAACTCAATCTCATTTGTACTGAAAGCATCTTCTCTTGAGTGTTTTTTTTTTTTCCCGCCACTGTGTCCGTTCCCAACCCCTGGGGAAGATCTACGTTAACTTCCAGGAGCCTGGACAAAAGATTCAGGAAGGCTTCAGAAGAACATACACCACCAGCAGAAATACCACCTCGCCCCAATCACCAGCCCAACCCAGAGCTGAGATGCTGGAAAGGCTCAGGGGGCTAGAACAGCTCTCTGCTCCTAGGGCAGCAGCCAAGGAGATCAAGAATCAAAAAAATGACCTCACAAATGGAATGAGCCTGGCTCCCTGAGTCACCACTGGAGGGAAAGCTGCCATGGGAAGCAGTTCAACCCTCATCAGATTGTGTACCAGCAAGAGATGAACTTTCCCTGTGTTGAGCCACTGAGATCTGCGGGTTGTTTGTTACTGCAGCAGAGCCCAACACGACCCTCAGGCAAGCATCAGAGGGTGGGGTGGTTTTGGAATGAGTATGATTACTTACATGCAGGTGAAGTTTGTGTGCTGTAGTGTGATTTGGATGGGGGGGAAATAAGTCTACCCCTTACTATCTGTGTAATCTTGGGTAAATTATTTATTCTCGCTAAGCCTCACTGTTCTCATCTTTAAAATATGGCACACGCCCTAGCTGGTTCGGCTCAGTGGATAGAGCGTCAGCCTGCAGAGTGAAAGGTCCCAGGTTCAATTCTGGTCAAGGGCACATACCCCAGGTTGCGGGCTCAATCCCCAGCTGGGGGCGTGCAGGAGGCAGCCAATCAATGATTCTCTCTCATCATTGATGTTTCTATCTCTCCCTGTCCCTTCCTCTCTGAAATCAATAAAAATATATTTTTTAAAAAATATGGCACACATCTACCTTAAAGACCTCAAAACATTATGAGATTAAATAAAATAATCCATGTGATGTATTTAGTATGGTGTTTGACACTTGATAAGAACTTAAATCTTAGCTATTCCTCATTCAGGGACATCCCAAAGCCTGACTAAAGTTGAATGTGGAGATGAAGAAAAAGTTAGGAGTCACCACTCATTATAGTCACATTTCACTTAAAGGAATACTTAAAAGACTAGAAAAGAAACAAACCAGCCCCCCAGAGGTTGTTAGGGGAGTTGGGGCTATGACCCCTCCACCCCCCCACACATATTCAGGGCAGAGACCTGCTCACCAGTCCCCCTTCCTATCTTCCTGGTCTCCAGCCTCCTTGCTAGAACCTGGCTCTTTAGACTAGAATATGGGAGCAGAAGAGGCAAAGGCCACTCATCTTGGCCCGTAAGCTCCTCCTATGAGCAATCTCTAGGCAAGATGACCTCAGAAGCCACATGAGGAAGATGGTGGAGTCTGGGCTCTGAGATGTGCTTGGAGGAGAGGTGCCCACTGATCAGGAGACCCACTTAGGAGAGCAGGAATAAACTGCCATCAGGTTGGAGCCATTATATATTTGGATTTGTTTCTTGCAGCAGTTAGAAACGCCTGTTCTCTAATAATGTGTCAAATATTTTCTAATACAAGTACGAACATAAGTTGTAGTTTTTTACAAACAATAAATATACTTTGAATTCACTGATCCCAGGCACCTCAGTCACTCCAAACAAGGGGGAAGTTTAGGCTGTTCTGTTTGCTCCCTCCCTGATCACCTGGGTCTGTCACTTCCTGAGAACATTCTCTAAAACCTATTCATGTCACAAGGAGTCCCATGCCAGGCAGGCAGGGAAACAGGTGAACTATGATCACTGCCTCTTTACGCAATGTTGTGACAGTTCATTTCTTCACCCCGAGGGAGAGGACAGCACTGGGTCATCGTTAATCAAATGAAACACCGAAGCCAGGTTCCCCTCCGAAGTATGTCCCCCTCAGTCCTTTCTTTGGGTTAAGGTCTCCCACTACTCCATTCTCCCACCCTTAAACGCCCAACAGCAGGGCAGCTGGGCACTCACCCGATGCAGGGGTTGGTCTGGTACCTCGGCGCCGTGTAGGAGAAAGGAGAGATGCTTTTGTCTACAAAAGACCCGAACCCCAGTCGGAAGTTGCTGGTGAGCTTCCTCATCTCCTCGGCGAGCTTGGTGCCCAGGTTCCGGATGTTGTCCAAGTCGTCCTTCATGGACAGGGAGAGGTCCATCAGGTAGTACAGGTCCACGGGATAGTCCTCCACCTGCCGCACCTGCAGCTGGAAGGTAGTCTTGTCGCCTGTGCCAACAGAGAGGCCGTGCGTGTTAGAGGCCATCCACGCGCTGGGGGGCTGAAGGGATGGATTTCGCTTTCACCACTGGCCACCGCTTGCTTTTCTCCAGAGACTGTGCGCCTCTGGAGAAATATTTTTTTCTTGGAAGTGGAGCGACAGAAGGGAATAAGGGTGCTGAGGATAAAGTGCTGGGATCTCTGTCCGAACACTTGGATCAGCATTTTTTTTTTTTAATCCTCACCCGAGGATATTTTTTTCCATTGATTTTTAGAGAGAGTGGAAGAGAGAGGGAAACACAGAGAGAAATTCCAACGTGAGAGAAACACATCGGTTGGTTGCCTCCTGCACGAGCTCCGACAAGGGCCCAGGCCAGGAAGGAACCTGCACCTGAGGTACATGCCCTTGGCCGGAATCGAACCCGGAACACTTCAGTCCACAGGCCGACATTCTATCCACTGAGCCAAACCAGATAGGAGTTGGCTCAGCATCTTTAATAACCAGCCTCCTTAGAGGTGTTCTGTTTTCTCAGCAAAAAGGACACTTGGGTAATTGGTGGACAGTGAACCAGACAATTCCATGGACATGAAGTGGGTGAGAATAACTCACCAACCACACACCAACTTCAGAGAAAGGACCAGCCAAGGTGAGAATGCGGCCAGGAGGAGACTATAAAGGTTTATGTCAGTGGTTCTCAACCTTCCTAATGCCGCGACCCTTTAATACAGTTCTTCATGTTGTGGTAACCCCCAACCGTAAAATTATTTTCACTGCTACTTCATAACTGTAATTTTGCTACTGTTATGAATTGTAATGTAAATGTCTGATATGCAGGATGTATTTTCATTGTTACAAATTGAACATAATTTAAGTATAGTAATTAATCACAAAAACAATATGTAATTATATATGTGTTTTCTGATGGTCTTAGGCGACCCCTGTGAAAGGGTCGTTCGACCCCCAAAGGGGTGGCGACCCACAGGTTGAGAACTGCTGGTCTATGTGAAACAGAAAATGTGGATGAAATTAATAAAAAGGTATAGACATGAGTAAGGTGGGAAGAGTGAGATTACAAGGCAATGGAGGGTGGGGACACAAAGACAGCACTTAAAACACCCCCCATGCTTGTGCCAGGTCAACTATTTCTATGCCTCTAGATATTTATCAGACAATAATATTTAGTTCTTAGGTTCGACTTTAGCTCATGCCATCACTTCGTCATGGCAGACTACTAATAGCATTTAGTTCTTGGGCACTTTCAATGTTTTGGAACATTGCAGACATAAGTCATCATCATCATAAATTATATGTGTAAACATAGGAAGACAGATTCCAAATTTTACGCCCATCAAAAGGGAAAATAAGAAAGCAAGAAAAAAAAAATACTACTAGACTTGTCCACCAGCTACAAGAACAAGAAATTAATTTTTGGTTTTACAATAAGAGAGTCAACAGACAGAGGAAAGGGGACTTAATTCAGAGGAAAGAACCAAGAAAAGCCAGTGTCTGGGAGGCATGGCCTCTGCAACCTCACCCCCCACCCCCAGGTGCATAGAAAGGCCCATGTCAACTCAATATGGGGAGGACTCACACCAGTGTATAATCCCAAATCATTTATAATCTCTACAAACTGTTTAGACCAGTGGTTCTCAACCTGTGGGTCGCCACCCCTTTGGGGGTCGAATGACCCTTTCACAGGGGTCACCTACGACCATCGGAAAACACATATATAATTACATATTGTTTTTGTGATGAATCACTATGCTTTAGTGATGTTCAACTCGTAACAATGAAATTGGGGGTCACCACAACATGAGGAACTGTATTAAAGGGTCACGGCATTAGGAAGGTTGAGAACCACTGGTTTAGACCCAATGTCAAGAAGCAAATCATACCAGGTCATTCTATCTGCCCTTGGGCTCATTAGCCCTTCAGAGGCACCAAGGGATGACCTTGAAGTCTCTGGTAGGAGAACTGTGCACACACAGTTGAAATTCGGACATACTCTGTGTTCAGAGGTGCAATAGGGAGAAGCCGCACCTGCCCAAGGGCCCACGCCTGATCTGCTGGCCTCACGTCTCAGAGAAACCAATCCTGCACCGCCAGCTGACAACCAGCAAGCTGAAGCCCTCTTGAACTTGTAGGAAAGGGAACCAATCTGCTGGGCTCTCTCCCTCCCACCCCAGACAAGACATACTCCATTAACTAGACCGTGAAGAATAAAACGATCAAAAGATTTCCGTCCAAGTTCCAGCTCTGTCCCTCATTTAGGGGTGCAACCTGAGCCTCAGTTTCCTTAAATATAAAATGAAATTCTTAACAACACAGTGTTGATTAAGGTCGTGAAGCACTCACGCAGGAGAGAAGTGCTTTGTAAGCAGCAAAAGCCTGCAGAAATGAAGCAGGAGCGCTGTAAGTACTATTTGCAGCCCGAACCACACGCCCTGCCTGCTTCCTCTGGCTTGCCTTGGCCTGTACTGCTCTAGCCGTCTCAAGATTGATGTTGTTTAGGTTGCCTGTTGGTATAAGCCTATTTTTAAAAAACCAGCCGAGTCTGACTCAAATGGAAGAGTGTTCAAGGATTCTTCCAGAATGAATGCCGAGCTGCTGCGATGTCGTCTCTGGTTCCCATCAGGCAGACAGAGCAGGGCCTCTCCCAGCCTTGGATGCCACAACTCAGGGAAGGGGGTGGGAGGGTGGGGGAGGAGCTTGGGGGGAGGGGAGACCCTCCTTGGCCTATGCATGGGCAGACCACACACCCCAGATGGCCAGAGCCTGCAATCCCATGACCTTTTGCAGGGTTTTCTGCATTTTCTGCCACCTGTGCCCTTCCCCCCGACGACGTTCCCAGCCACACCTGCAATTTATCCAGAGTCCACTTCCACCTCTCTGTGAAGTATAAGTAATTAACGGGTAGCCCTTTAGGACCAGGAAACGGGGACCTGATTTGGATTCAGGGGGCCGCCCATGAGAGGAAAGTGAACCCTAGCCTTTGGGAGGGGTTCCCCCGCTGAGCTGGAACCCTGACCTTGTCACCAAGGACTGAGAGACCTCAGGCTTCTTTAACTGCTGCTCGGGTTCTGGATCAGTAATGGGAGGATGTTAATTGCCGCAGGGATTACAGGAGACAGTGTATACAAACACCATCCAAATGCTTCTACGCAAGGAAAACTTCAGCCTCCGTCCCCCCAAAGTCAATTATGAAAGCAATTTCCTGTGGGGATGAAAAGAGAGACAGGAAATTCTGCCAGAAACTTGAGTGTGAAAGGCTGCAGCCCTGGGCATTCAATTGAACTCCAAATTTTCCAGGCATGAGGTAAAGATGTGACACCTAGGTCTCTCTGTAGGCTAGGAGGGTATCTCTTCTGAAGTGAGCGACCTCTTGGCATTAAATTCTAAGAGAAACTGATCACTAAGGAAGTGCGTGCACCTACATGATGGGGAGGCTGCAGATGTTAAAAAGAAATCTCTCTCCAGCTTTCCAGAAAGGGAGTAATAGCATTAATGTTCAGAATGAGGGTTTATTGCTCCCTCAACTATGCCCAATTTTATTTCTTTAAAATATATGCATTTTCTTTTTTATTATTATTATTTTATTGATTTTTTTACAGAGAGGAAGGGAGAGGGATAGAGAGTTAGAAACATCGATGAGAGAGAGACATCAATCAGCTGCCTCCTGCACACCCGCTACTGGGGATGTGCCTGCAACCAAGGCACATGCCCTTGACCAGAATCGAACCTGGGACCCTTCAGTCCACAGGCCGATGCTCTGTCCATTGAGCCAAATCAGTCAGGGCTACGCCCGATTTTAAATGCTACCAGCTCCTCAATGGGCCGTGGCCATAATGGAATGTCTGTGAGCAGATCTGGGAGGGACCGACATTCCCAGACCCATGTTGTTGGGAGTTAAGCTTCAGGGCACTAACTCCCAACAAGGGTGGCCTCCAGGGTTAGCAAACTGATGGGGATGCTGCCCTGTGCCAGGCACCCTCTCTGCCGAGAGAAGGCCTGGGGCACAGTTACTCTCTTAGAGCACATGTCTGGAGCACGTACGCTTAGCCACACTCCAACACACAGCCAGGCACCCAGCCCTGCACCACCCGAGGCTTTACACCAGTCACGCATCCCCCGCGTCCAGCAGGGTGCAGAGGCCGCTGGCTTCCCTGTGGGTGCTGGGTCTGTGCCTGCCACTGGGGAGACCAGCCCACACGCCCCTCCTCCCTCTTCTCCACATAAGACCTGATGGGCTCGTCTCCCTCTGTGGCTGTGCCCCTTCTCTCTGGGGACATTCCATATAATTCCCCCCTCAGGCCAACAGCAGGATCAGAGAAACAGGAGAAACAAACTCAAAAGCAGAGCTGATCGCCTAGCACCTGTGAGGATGGATCTGCTGCTGCAAGGAGCCCCTCTCATGTCCTTCTGGTTTTTCCTGTTCCCCAGGCAGCCAGCTCCAACTGTATTTTGCACAGAATTCCTGACACCCCTCAGTTCATGACTGGAGGCTCTCCCCTTCCCCCCTAATCAGGTATCAACTCGCATGCATTCCACCTGAAATGGATATTTTTTTAAAAAGCTTTCTTCTCTCTGCCCTCCCTTCAATAAAGAGTGAAAAGTTAGTGTTTCCCTTAGGGACATGTATGAGATGACAAACATTTTGGGAGAGTGAAGGGACAGAACTCCAGCAAGAACTTGTAGCTTTTTAAGGATTGATATGTTAAGGCAAAGCAGTACCTCAACAGATAAACACTCTTGGCATCCCCAGATAAATGTAAACAGTGTTTGATGCTCCTGAATTAGTCTTCTTTGCTAAAAACTGGAAGAAAGAATGGAAACATAAACATCAACTCTATCGTAACAGGACTACAGCTGAGCGGGGCGGGTGGAGGAAGGGGGCGGGGGGGGGGCGGGGTCAGGGCTCCAGTGACACACGAGCTCTTCTGTTCAGTGCAGCAAAGGGAACAATATCCCAGAATTAAATTCAGACCCAGAACCAAAGAATCGCCCACTGGTCCAGTACAAGGTCCCTGTGCCGCACCCACCGCCCTCCCCAGCTCAGAATGCAGCCTTGGGACGGATGGCACCATGGTTGGCCTCCAGTGTCTGCCCCCACGATGCATCAGGGCTCATTATTCCTAGTTTCCTTGAAATAACCTGTCTCGGACAGTTGGGGCTGCTGTAACAAGTACCATGGATCGGGTGGCTCATGAACAACAGAAATTGAGTTCTCACGGTGATGAAGGCGGAAGTCCATGCCTGCGCGGCAGAGTTCTGGTGAGATCCCTCTTCCAGTTACAGACTGTCAGCTTCTTTTTTTTTTTTTTTTAAATAAAGTTATCATTCTTTTATTTATTTACTAGAGGCCTGGTGCACAGAATTTGTGCACTGTAGGGGAGGGGGTCCCTCAGCCTGGCCTGTACCCTCTCGCAGTCCGGGACCCCTCGCTCCTTACCGCCTGCCTGCTCACTGCTCCTTACCACTCAGCTCGCTGCTCCTTAGCACTGCCGTGGATGCCAGCCGTGAGCCCAGCTTCTGGCTGAGCAGCACTCCCCCCGTGGGAGCACATTGACCACCAGGAGGCAACTCCTGTGTTGAGCATCTGCCCCCTGGTGGTCAGTGTGTGTCAGAGCAACCGGTCATTCTGGTCATTGCACTATAATGTTAGGCTTTTATTATATAGATTCATTTCAGAGAGGAAGGGAGAGGGATAGAGAGATAGAAACATCAATGATGAGAGAGAATCATTGATCGGCTGCCTCCTGCACGCCCCTCACTGGGAATCAAGCCCGCAACCCAGGCATGTGCCCTTGGCTGGAATCGAACCCGGGACCCTTCAGTCCACGGGCTGGCACTCTATCCACTGAGCTAAACCAGCCAGGGCAAGACTGTCAGCTTCTTGCTACATGGTGAAAGAGGCTCTCCAGGGTCTCATTTTTTTTTTTTATTATAGCACTAACCTCATTCATTAGGGCTCTACCCTCATGACCTAATCACCCCTCAAAGGCCCACCTCCTAATGCCACCGCACTGGGGTTAGGATTTCATCTGAGGAATGTTGGGGACACACAAACATTCAGTCCACAGCAAACCTCGCACCCACCCACATGGAGTCCTTTGAAGTGTGTGCGCTGCCAGTCTGGTGGCAGAAGCAAGACCTCAATCAGGTAACTGGCACCTCCAACACAGCACAGACAGGAGCTGGCAGGAAACACTTACCAAAAGCAAGCGGCCGCCTGTAGTTTAGTAAACAGTACGGTACCGGTGTCATTTCCTGGCCTGGATCACATACTCTGCTTATGCAGTATATTATCACTGCGGAAAACGGAGAAGGGGATCCAAGAACTCTACTATTTGTGTGACTTCTTGTGAACATAAAATTGTTTCGAAATAAAAAGTTTTAGCCTGGCCGGTGTGGCTCAGTGGTTGAGTGCTGACCCATGAACAGGGAGGTCACGGTTTGATTCCAGGTCAGGGCACCTGCCTGAGTTTCAGGCTCGATCCCCAGCAGGGGGCCTGCAGGAGGCAGCCGATCAGTGATTCTCCCTCATCATTGATGTTTCTATCTCTCCTTCTCCCTTCCTCTCTCTGAAATAAAAACATTTAAAACAAATAAATAATAATAAATTTTAAATTAAAAAAAAACAAAACCACCCTGCCAACCAAAGGTTATTTTTTTTTTGAGAGGCTAAGGGATTGAGGCAAATAATGACTTAAGCAAACCCTTTCTAATTGCTCTACCTCTAGCTTCTTACCATTTCAATAAACTTTATTCTAAAGTTTATGTCCTTTCTTAAGGATGTTATCCCTTGTTAAAGCCTTTTTAAGATTGTTATCCTGACATTTTCAGGACTGAAAACAAAATGGAAAACAGGATCCTATGTTTATACAAAATCCTGCTTAAAGTTTGGCAGGTCCTCAAAAAGTTCAACACGAAATAACCACATGGCCCAGCAATACTACTCCTAGCTATATACTCAAAATTATTGAAAACATATTGTCAACACAAAAACTTGTACACAAATGTTCATAGCATAGCAGCATTAGTCATAATCACCGCAAAGTGGAAACAGCCCAAATATTCACCAATTAGAATGTGGCACAATGGGATATTACTTGGCCATAAAAATGAATGAAGTCCGATACGTGCTATGACGTGGATGAATCTTGAAAATATTTTACTAAGTGAAAGATGCCAGACATGAAAGGCCACATATTATCTGATTTAAATGAAACATCCAAAATAAGTAAACCACGGAGTCAGAAAATAAATTAGTGGTGATCCGAGACTGAACTGGTGGAGAGGGTGGGGAGAAGGAGTGACTGCTAATGGGTACAGGATTTCTTTCTGGAGTGATGAAAATGTTCCAAAATTCGACAGTGGTGAAGATTGCACAACTATATAATTATACTACATACTACTACATGTATGTAGTATACCACTAAGTTGTACACTTTAAAATGGTGGATTATATCTCAATTAAAAAAGAAAATAAAAACAAAACAAAAAATCCTGCTGAAACTAGAGGGAAATGTTTTTTTGTCTTTTTTTTTTTCCCCAGGCTTATCCTAGAACAATAATTTTGCCTTGGTGAAGTCTCTCCTAGTATGTCGAGGCTTGTCCGTGGCTGACCTTTGATTGGCAAAGAGTTACATGTCACTCAGCAAACATCTATTAGGAAGTGTGGGGGAGCAGGCAAGGGGGAGACACAAGCATCGCTCAACAAGCACAATGGAAGAGCAAATCGCTGGGCAGCAGCAGCACGCCTTCCCCAGAGTCAGGGGTCACTGCTTTGAGGTCAGTATGCACTCGGTAAACTGAAAATGTTGCTAACTGCAACATGCCATTTTCTCCTTCCCCCAAATAAATAAATATCTGGGGTTTGCCTGTGCTTCTCTTTAAATACTAACATTTTCAAAATGTTAAGGGGCATCACTGGCTTCAAGTGTTTCTACATTTGAGAAACATATTTACAAGGTTCTAGACCTTTAAGAATTCATATTTTCATCAGCTCTGCTCCTCGTCTTCATCTCTGCAGACTGAAACAGCCTCATGATTTGGGTGTCTGCATAGGGCAGCCTGTCCCTCCATCACCTTGACCTCCGGGCAATGGGCCCTCCATCAGGACACTTTCCACAGGACCAGAGCTACACACAGCACCGCAACACTATTTTGTATGAACACAAGATCACATTTTCCATTTTATTTACAATATCAGAAACTGCATCATAATGCTTAGCAGGAGATGTGACTATACCAAGTAGGACAAAATTTTTTCTTTAACTGAGCATACATTGAACTTCATGCATAAATAAGTATTGTGCATAAATTTAATGCTAAGAAAACTTCAAGGAACTGCCATCACTCTCATCAGTTCTTTAACTCCTCTTTGGGGGCTATATTAAAAGCCAGGTGATAAGTCAAACCAAACCACAATTTCTCCCCCTCATAGTCACAACTTAATTCTAATTTTTAAACTGGAATTAAAACTGTGACATCTCTGGCTTTGTGTGACTGCCAACTCTTTCCTAAAGCAACCCCCTAAGAACAAGAATTTACTCTGAGAGTAAATCTAGATGAGGAGCTCCAAAACTATAAAACCCTCCCTTGGTGATGACCCTGAAACCATAAACTCTTTTGGAGGCATTAATTTTGGTCCTTGTTTTCAAAGATTATTGAGCAAAAACTATACACAATTATAAATTCACTAGAGGCCCGGTGCATGAATTTGTGCACAGGTGGAGTCCGGCTGGCCTGCCCCGGGCCGGGCCGGCCGGGGGGAGGGGACGCAGGTGGTTGGCCAGCCGGCACTGCTCCCTGGTTGAACTCCCAGTCGAACTCCCAGTCGAGGGGACAATCTGCATATTAGCCTTTTATTATATAGGATTATAAGTTTTGAAAAATATGAACACGTGAATAAAGACAGAGGATCTTTCAAAAATTTCCTTTAAGTTACTGTTAGACTGTTATTACAATATGAAGGAAGATGCATCATTCACCTTAATTGATAACCATTCTCATCCTACACAATGTTCCAATATCTCAATAGTCCACCGCAACTCCCACACCCCTTCTAGGTCAAGGCCCTTGACCCTGAGCCTGTCTGCACAGAAGGATGTGAGTTATTTTCCGAGAGAGAACGTCGCCAAACATCTGCCCACACAAAGGCTCAGCTGACTTTTCTACCCACTCACACAGCTTTGTAAGGGCTCCCTTCCTTCTCTCTCTCAACTTGGTGTCTCACCAAGCAAAAAGGCTACGTGTCACTTACAGTGAGGTGACTTATAAAAATAGCAACTTCAGCTAATCCCTGCACTAATCCCTGGGCCGTCCATAGTTTGTGCCTCTATCCGGCAGGGCCACTTACATCCTTGCTTGATTTCTTATTTCCAAGATAACTCAACAGACAAATAAAACATTTCTCAAATATACGATGACTCAGAGCTCTCTCTAACGAAAACAAGAAGCAGGTGGAGTGCCTCCGACATGCAGAGCTGTGCTAATCCTTTTCTGAGAAGCTGAGAATCCCTACCCAAAACTTCATCTGGCTGGGATTCTAGAATCTATGCCTCTGGCCATTACTCTTTGAAAATAATAATTTTAACTTTCTAAAGTGCAATTATTCAAAAAGCCTCATTTAAGCCTCTGAACATAGCTGTGAGGAGTGAAGGTGAGAACAACCCCGAGACCAGAAGGGCGGGGTAACCTGCCCAGGGCCTCTGAGCGAGGGTCAGGGCCAGAGCTAGACCCCAGAGGGCCAACCAGGTCCATGACCTTTTCACTGTGCCAAGCTGCCCTGGCATCTAACTAAGCCACCTAGAAACAGAGACTGCCAGGGGTTTCCTAGACGATGGGATAGAAGACAAGACTACAGATCAATGGAATTTGGCGGGGCGGGGGGGGGGGGGGAGGCGCTGCCTTTTCTCAACAAAGTAATACTTCCTAATCTAGCATGGGCACATCCATCTTTTGACATCGGAGACTCTGATATGTGAACACTGGATAACAGAAGCGGTGAACTAGAAACAACTGTGAGCTTTGCCATCATAGAGACCTGGGATTGAATCCAACCGGGAGAGCTTGAGCAGGTTACTCCTCACCCACAAAATGATGCTGCCTGCCTTAGGGTAGGTCAAGTATTTAGCACATAGCTGGTGTGCACATCCGTTAGCTTCCTTATATTACAACTAGAGGCTCGGTGCATGAAATTCATGCGGGGCGGGGGGGGGGGGGGCGGTTCCTCAGCCTGGCCTGAGCCCTCAGGGGATGTCTGACTGCCTTGGGGATCAGGCCTAAACCAGTAGTCGGACATACCCCTCACAATCCAGGACGCTGCATGCACCAGTGAGCATACTTTCATACAGGTGAAAGGCATCTTGCTGTTGTATGGGCAGCCACATTTTTTTGCCCTGATTATAAAAAGTAGTACATAACATGATCCTTCTGAGGCAGTAGTACCATTTTCCCCCCATCCTATGGGTGAAAAAACTGAAGCAGAGAGAAGTTAAGTAATTGGCTTTGTCACACAGTTATAAGTGTCAGAATCAGGGCTGACCACAAAATGTGCAAGCCAGAGTCCATGCATGGCATTGCATCAGCCTGTGTTTTCAGTGTTAGAGTAGCCTTACCAGGTTTTAATTTTTAAATCTAAGAGACTGTTCCCAATATATAGGGTCGGGTCCCTAGGCTTGGCCAGCGATCAGAGCCAATCTGTGGGGTGACCGTTGGGTGGGGCAACTGGGGGGCCCCCGCCGGCACCCACCTTGGTTGGTGGCCTGGCACTGCCTACTGGCCGGCCCCGCCCCCCAATCGCTGCCGCTGGCTCCCTCCCTCTCAGAGGTCAGTGTGCATCAGAACAACCATGATTCCACCAGTCAGTCGATTTGCATATTAGGGCTTTATTATATAGGATTAACTCAAGGGCCTGCAGAGGCTCCAGGGTCATCAAACAAACTATTCTTACTCTAAAAGTTTGTCCCTTCAGAATGCCACTGACTCAAATGGAATTTGCTGGCAGGAAAAAAGCACTTTTCCCCGGAAGTAGCACTTTCCCTGAAACCTGCATTAACTACATCCTCCCATAAAAAAAATTACATTATTCACAATAGCTAAAGCCTAGTATCCACTGATGGCTGAATGGATAAACAAAATACAATATATACATATAATGGGATATAATCCAGCCTTAAAGAGGAAGAAAATTCTGACATCCTACAGCAGCCGTGGGCAAACTACGGCCCGCGGGCCGGATCTGGGCCCGTTTGAAATGAATAAAACTAAAAAAAAAAAAGACCGTACCCTTTTATGTAATGATGTTTACTTTGAATTTATATTAGTTCACACAAACACTCCATCCATGCTTTTGTTCCGGCCCTCCGGTCCAGTTTAAGAACCCATTGTGGCCCTCAAGTCAAAAAGTTTGCCCACCCCTGGCCTACAGCATCGATGAGCCCTGACGACATTATAAGTGAAATAAGTCGGACACATAAGGACAAATACTGTATGAGCCCACTTATCTGAGGGACTTAGGGCAGTCAAACTCATACAGACAGAAAGTGGAAGGTGCCTGCCAGAGGCTGGGGGGGACAGGGGGCGAGGGGTTATTATGTAATGGGCACTTAACGAGTTTCAGTTTGAGAAGATGCAGTAAGTTCTGGAAATGGATCGTGGTGATGATACTACAACACTGTGAGTGGACTTAATACCAATGAACTACACAGTTAAAAATGGTTAAAATGATGAACTTTATGTTACACCTATTTCACCACAATTTTAAAAATAGGAAAGATATTCGGTCCCTCCATGGGGCCTTGTACGCTGGTTCCTGGAGTCTGGGCCATGCCTCGCCTCCCCCCTCCCCTGGCTCTTGCCCTCAGCCTGCCCTGGCTCATGTCCCCATTATTAATGTGTCCCACCTCGAGGGCACTCACCAGGCCGCAGGTTCACGGCGATCTCCTGTGGCGTCATCTGAATGACGTCTGAGCCCGCGTAGCTGGAGCCCTTGCTGCTGAGGGGCAGGCTCCGCAGAACCTGGGTGACGCTGGCCGGGCTCTCAAACTCCCCTCCGCAGCCGTTTCTGACCAGGTTTGCCTTCAAGTCACACCGGGAGGTGACCGACCGCAGGCTGCCGAAGTTCTAGGCAAAGAAACAGGAGGAGAGTAGGAGGCAGTTAGGGTGTCTCTCCAGAACACCACAGGCTGTAGGACCATCACCAGCTGGTTGACCTTGAACCCCCTACATTCCACCTTCATCGTCTAAAAATGGAGAAATGATCATCCGTGTCCCAAATGCCTCACCAGGTATTAAGAGGATTGAGGGACTGGATATGAAAGCATTTTGTAAACTGTGAATACATAATACAAATGTTTGCTTTCGTGGTTATTTTAATGGTCAAAAGGCTCCTTAAAAAATACGCCAGGCTACATGATGAGCGGGAGTCACTGAAATGGTCAAAAGTTGTATAACTATAATTTTCTGAAAGATATAAGTGTCCAAGTTGGCCATCACTCAGGCCACCAAGAGTTAACCTCTGAGCTGTCCACTCATCAATCCCATCTATTCCGCAGCACTGGGCATTGCACAACATGGAGAGAGCAATGTCGCAATATATGTTGTATTCTCTGGCCTGGAGGTCCTCTCCTAGGAATTTAGCACAGAAACTAATCAAGAGGAAGGGGAAACTATCGGATATGTACTGCTGTCATTTAGAATAGCATAATCTCATTACTGTGTAAACCTAAACCCCTGAACCATAAGAAAAATGGGGTATATCAACTCAATAGATGACAGTCATGATCAATGATTATGAAGACTAAGTAGAAATTGCAAAACAGTCATACTAGCAAAAAGATCAGAAAATATCATTGTATCTGCACTAGGATTCAAAAGAAAAACTTTAAAATAAGGATAGTTGAGGTATTAGGATAAACTACCCTAATTGTACTTTATTGCTATTTGGACAATACAGCCACATTGATGAGAAAAATATTTCTTAAGATGAACTGAGGAGGGGGTGGGGCATCGGGGCAGCCCAACCCAAGGTGGGCACCAAGTGTTTGAGCTGTTAACTTTAGCATGAAATAATATACTTTGTTTTAATATATGGTGATAGTAAGTATAGACCATTTTCCAGTAATGAAGTTTTTATTTTATTTTTTTAATATATTTTTATTGATTTCAGAGAGGAAAGAAGAGGGAGAGAGAGATAGAAACATCAATGATGAGAGAATCATTGCTTGGCTGCCTCCTGCACCCCCCCCGCCCCCCCCCCCCCCCCCACTGGGGATGGAGCCAGCAACCCGGGCATATGCCCTTGACCAGAATTGAACCTAGGACCATTCAGTCTGTAGGCCAACGCTCTATCCACTGAGCCAAACTGGCTAGGGCTCCAGTAATGAAGTTTTTAAATGGCAAAGCGAGCCCAGGGTTCTTGCTGACCGCCCTTTTGTGGACCAACACGAGAACTAAGGTCACCTCCCGCTGGCTGGCTGCAGGGCTGCACTGGGCCACCCTGTAAAGGCTGGAGAGTCAGGCCCCTGGTCTGCCTCCCGCCTCGGGAGCTGTGACGCCTGGGGAGCTCTGATGGAAGCCTGGGTGGGTGGAGTGTCCCTTGCCTGCTGTGTTGGGAGCCAGACTGCTGGCAGAGGCACCCGCCGTCCTGGTCAAGGATGCCCTGAGGCTAGTCTATGTCTGTGAGTCTTTGTGAGATTCAAGACCAAGAAGAAAGACTGTGTAGTATTTTTTAAATAAGTAAAACCAGATGTGTCGTTCTGGGCTTCTGAGCTTTTTTGTTGTGTGTGTGTGTGTGTGTGTGTGTGTGTGTGTGTGTGTGTTTATAAGTGGATTTTTTTATTTTCTGTATTGAACCCTTGGAGATCTTGCCTATGAAAACCTCAGGGACTGCACCATAAGTGTAACTGACTCCACAGCCCCTTGTGGAGCACGGTGAGAAACATGAGTATTCTAGGTTAAAATGATTATCCTTTCAATTTTATAACATTCCAAAGCCAGGGTTTCCAAACCTGGGTTCCAGTGGGCAGGTTTGACTCTGATGTAACAATTCTAATGAAGCAGTACAGCAGCCCAGGGCCAGGGGAAGGGGAGTCAGCCTCGGAGGGCCCTGCATCGACCGCTCTGCCTCTGGCGCTGCCCGAAGCAGAGGTCTAACCAGCTGCCCAGAGCGGGAAGGCCTGCCTGCTCAGAGCTTACTCGGTGAGTCGGTGGTCCGTGAGGTCCGAAAGGTTGGCGACCGCTGGGCTGGAGTTTCTGAACTCCTGGCTGACACACGGGGCCTGGCTGCCGGCTCCTCCAATGCTGAGGAGCTGGTTACCCTTGGCCCAGTTCTGACTGTCAAGGTGCACCTGCCTCGACCAGTCCCATGCTGATCCCTGCCACCAGGTCGGCAAGGAAAGCATCTTCGGTCTCCCCAGAGTGACAGGCACCCCCGATGTCCCTCCCAGGTCCTCCGCAGCTTGCACTGTGGAACAGACGAGGCCACAGAGCCCATCTGTTTCACTCTGAGTGGGAGGCAGCTGCGTGACTCCTCACCCACAGCCTCAGCCATTCGCTTTCAGGCTGGTCACCGAGATCGTCCCCTTTGGCCTGGACCTTCCCGGCCAGCCTGCTCAAAGGGCTTTCGACAGACACTACCGGCCCTTGATGGAGGGCTTGCCCAAGGCCGCCTGCTGGCCAGGAAGATGGACCTGCCGGCGTCACCAGGAGACTCAAAGTCCAGGGCATACCGCCCACACCTGAAGCTCTCAGAGGCAGCCACACCCGTGCCAATTACAACCTTATCTGTGTAGCTGACTTTTCCAGCTGCACTCTGGGGCCTCTTTATTCTCCAGGATGTTGGGAGCAAACCCCTCTTCATTCCCTCGTTGCTAGCATTTCCTCTCTTTCTCCTTCGTATCTTTCTTCAAGGTTGTGGTGAAGCCTCAGCTCCGATGTGCATGGCTTCCCCGAAGTTTGCTGCCAGCACGGAGGACTGTGAACTCCTGCCTCGTCGCCTGGTTCCCGGCGTGAGAACTACCACTGGCCACACTCAATCTGCAACTTGCAGGATGACTTCAGAAGTCAGCCCGTGCCAGCAGCTCCAGCTTTCGGACAGTAAGGGACATCTCTTATGGCGCCCAAGTTAGAGTTAGTCTCAGTGCCGTTCACCTCTACCATCAGTTTGTCAAAACCCTATTTCACAGAGCTCAGTGTTTTGCTCCTTGGGGCAGGCCCAGTGGTTTTACTGATGTGCTCAACAGCCTTTGAGACACCCTGACCTACATATCAAACCTTGTCATTGTTGCAGAGCTCTAGGGCCTCAAAGACACCAGCTGGGGCACCTCTGGGCATGGCAGGTCTGAGGAGCCGTGTGAGAGTAAGGCAGCGACCTCAACAGCGGGGTTCCCACCGTAGTTGAAGGTCCCTATGCCATGGAGTCTGATTTCTAGCCAGAGGTTCTCACTGCCCGAGAAAAGCACAGAGTGCGGCCGGCCCCAGACAGTGTTCACCCCACAAGCCCAATAACTTCTCCTCTCTTCCCCTAAGCTCCTTTCTAGGTAATTTTAGGGTGCAGGCATCTTTAAAGAGAAGAAACCAAAACCACCGAGGCCAGGGGCATACACTGTGACGGCTATGACCTTTCAGATACACAAACATTATAATGACAATGCCTCAATACCTGCAATTCCAAGCTCCCAATTCAGTGAGAGCAGATGCCCCAATGATAAGCCCTTGGAGAAAAGGAAGACTAGTGCTGAAGAAAATCCTCTCACATGAATGACAGCCCAACGACGGATGTGCTAAGAGCCTTCATATCCCGGCGGCCTGGCACCTGGAGCCTCCACCAGGTGGGAACACAGCACGTTCCAGGGGAAGGGGACCGTGGATGTATCACCTGGCGCCAGCCCCTCACTTCTGCGGGTGAGGAATCAGGGCCGCATGCCTGAGTTCGTGCCGATGTTCACCCGAGAGGTCCGAATTGGCCTGGCCTCAGCTTCTTGGACCCAAGTCCAGTACTGTTTGTGTCATCACCCTCTCATCTCAGCCAAGGCCATTGCTGAATCCCACAGCAGAAAACTAACTGGGCACACAGATTCGATGCCTCTGCATTTAGTATCTCCTTGCTGCCCCAAGTGCAGAGATCCTCCTGCCTCCTATCAAACTTGGAGGATCAATGTCCTCTTTGTGCAGAAAAATGAGTATGGAAGGTGGGAAGGGGGGACTTTATCTCAACATGGAAAAATGGAAACTAACCCTGGCTGTTTTGGCTCAGGGGTTGGAGCACCAGCCTGCGGACTGAAGGGTCCCAGGTTCGATTCTGGTCCAGGACACATGCCCAGGTTGCAGGCTCGATCCCTAATGGGGGGGCGTGCAGGAGGCAGCCGATCGATGATTGTCTCTCATCGTTGATGTTTCTCTCTCTTCCTCTCTGAAATCAATAAAAATATATTTGCCGAAACCGGTTTGGCTCAGTGGATAGAGCGTCAGCCTGCGGACTGAGAGGTCCCGGGTTCGATTCCGGTCAAGGGCATATACCTGGGTTGCGGGCACATCCCCGGTGGGGGATGTGCAAGAGGCAGCTGATCGATGTTTCTCTCTCATCGATGTTTCTAACTCTCTCTATCTCTCTCCCTTCCTCTCTGTGAAAAATCAATAAAATATATATTTAAATAAATAAATAAATAAATAAATAAAAATAAAAATAAAAATATATTTAAAAAAGAAAAGAAAAATGGAAACTAGCTTCAGGATGGGCCTCTGATGGGCTCAATTGCTTGCAGGTGCTCCACGCTGGAGAGGTTTCCGTTCCTGACGGAAGCCTCTGTCCATGGTCTCCCAAACTTCGTCACCACCGCCCCACAGGCCTCACACGGGGTAACTGCATTACAGGCTAGTTACCCAGAGAAGCGACCGAATGGGAACAGGAACTTGAAACATCTCTTGTGGCTTTTAGTCTCTATCTGGTAATAACAAAAAAGAAAAGGGAGGTGTTCCAAATTTAGATCCTTTTAATTTGTTACCCCTCTGCTCCTTGTTATAACCCACCCCTCTCCATTCCCTCCATCTCCTGTTACCCAGAGCACATAATGAGGTTTGCTGTTTATCATAACATTGTAACACCTGACTCCCTGTACACTTTGTTCATCAAAATCTCTTTTCCTGAAGTCAAGGCCAGGGCCCAGCTGGCTCTTAGCACAGCTGTCTGTCAACTCGGCCAGTGCATTCAGGGTTGTCTGTCTGTGCCACACCAGTCATTACATTTTATCTGCAGACCACCCCGCCTACTCCTGCTAAAGGCTAAGATGCTAAAAAGATGTGGGTGGTTGTTCAGTGGGGCAGTGGGGGGGCGGGTGGAGAGGACAGATTTTTGTTAGTTTGAAACTGCAGCCCTCTCCGGTTTGGCTCACTGGAGAGAGTGTCAGCCTGGGGACTGAAGAGTCCCGGGTTTGATTCCAGTCGAGGGCATGTACCTTGGTTGCAGGCACATCCCCAGTAGGGGGTGTGCAGGAGGCAGCTGATCAATGCTTCTCTCTCATCGATGTTTCTAACTCTCTATCCCTCTCCCTTCCTCTCTGTAAAAAAAAAAAAAAAAAAAAAAAAATCAATAAAATATATTTTTTTAAAAAGAAAAGAAAAGAAACTGCAGACCCTGGAAGAAGAGGCATCCACGCCGGAAGGAGGCATCCAGGCCAATCCCTGGGACGGAGAGGGAAGAAGCAAACCGGTGAAGAGGCAGAGAGCCCAGCAGAGAAGTGGGCACGGGCGGGGAGCTGGCTGTCCTCCGAGGCTGGCCTTCTCCTGCAATATGGCCGGGCCAGGCTCTCTGACCTGCCAAGGCGGCAGCCCTGGCTGGGCAGAGGCCTCATGGGTTTAGGGGTGAGGGAGGAGAGAAGGTAAGTGATGCAACCCCAAATCTGTGCCCCAGCCACTCACTGCCACGTGTGCTTCCTGTCTGGGGATAGAGAAATCCCTGTGTCAGTTCCAGTCGGCTGACTAAAGGCATTGAACAAATATTTACAAAGCATCTGCAACCGGCCAAGATCATCCCTTTCGTTGCCACAAAGAGATGTTCTCTCAAAGAATCTATATTTTAGTGGTGAGCTGGAGCAAACGCTCAGTTGTTTTCTTTTTCATGTTTTCCCAGCTCAAAGGAAACGTTGGTAATGTCTCCTCTACTTTCCCTGCCACCATAACTTCCCAGAAGGTCCAGTCAGCCCTTCCGCCTTCCAGCCTCTAATCCACCCCCTTCCTCACATTCCTGCCTCCAGTCGCCCTGACTCCTTCATTCCTTCTTCTCCACACCCACCTCCAAGGCAGAGCCGCTTCACCCCAGCCCAGGCTCTCCCGAGTCTTCTTCTTCCCACACCTACTTCCGCCAGCCACAAGTCACAGGCCTCCCTAGTCTCCCTGCGGGTTTCAGCCCCCACAGGGCGGCCTTGCCCAGGTCCTTCTTTCTCCAGTTTCTCAACAGCCTGGACTGCCCACGGCCACATCATCTCCACGTGCCTCGCTTCCACGCCCCACAGCCTCCCCTCTGCCCCCAGCCCAGCCCTGAGCTCATCTCCTTGCCTGCCTTTGCCTCCCCTGCTGCCCCCACCAACTGTGCTTTCGGTCCCACAGGGACCATGGGTCCCTCAGCCCTGCCACTTCTCCTCACCCGCTGTTCTCTCGCAGGGCGCGCCAGCCTCCTGCCTCCAGCACACTGCTGGCCCACAAGACCCATCCTCCCTTTTGTCCTGGGCACACGGCTAGATTAAGTCTCCAGTTCTCGCTGCGCTGGGGCGCAGTGATGCGACTGGGTTTAGACCGGAAAATGTGGTGGGGATAATGTGGGCTGCCCCGGGGCTGTCCTAAAAGCACCAGCGCATTCTTCCCAGCGCATTCCTCTTCGCGGCTGGCTGGGCTGTGACACACTTTCAGAGCAGAGGCGACTTTCCACTTTAAAAACATGAAGGACAGCCCTAGCTGCTTTGGCCCAGTGGATAGAGTGTCGGCCTGTGGACCAAAGGGTCCTGATTAGATTCTGGTCAAGGGCACAGACCTCGGTGGCAGGCTCCTCCCCAGCCTGGGCCCTCCTCCCCGGCCTGGGCCCTGGTCGGGGCTCATGCAGGAGGCAACCAATCGATGTGTCTCTCTCATATCGATGTTTCTCTCTGTCTTTAACTCTTTCTTCCAGTCTCTCTAAAAATCAATGGAAAATTATTTTTGGGTGGGGATTTAAAAAAAAAAAAAAAGGACAAAATAGATAATAAGCTGCCCGAGTTTGCTGTGTTTATGATTTATTTATTTTAATCCTCACTAGAGGTTATTTTTCCCGTTCTTCTTTAGAGAGAGTGGAAGGGAAGGAAGAAGGGGGAGAGAAGGAGACCGAGAAGGGGGTGGGGGAGATGTGAGACTGGGGGTGGGAGCGAACCTGCAACCACCACGTACCCTTGATCAGGAATCAAACCCATGGCCCGTCCATCCTCGGGCCAATGCTCTAACCATTGAGCAGCTGGCTAGGGCTGCTGCGTGTTTTATACTGTGCAGTACATACAGCATAAGTGTTTGAGCTGGCTGAGAAGCAGGGGCCAAGGGGCCACGAAGGACAAGGGACAGGGGCTGAGGTGTGCAGTGCAGACAGGTGAGGACAGGCAGTCCCTACACACCCTCGTCTCAGAGAGGGGAGTCTGGGAACTGTGGTCTTACAGCCCGAGGGTAAGTCTGAAGCCACCAGGTAAACTATGTTAGGAGACAGACGCGAGAGCGGTTCACAGGGCCATGCGGCAGAGCTGGTAGCACCCGGCATGCAGCGCTGCGCTGGAGGACGGGAGGGAGGACACCGGCTGACCCCCCCTCCCCTGTGGGAGGACAGTGCTGGGAGGTGGCCTGGGTGGAGGAGGTGGGTTAGGTTACCAGGGGTGTTACATGTAAGAGGTCCCCACCTCACCTCAGGGAAAACAAGGAAGTCACTGTGGGAGCTAGAGCAGGGGAGGCCCGTGGCTGTGTGCTGGGATGAATCCTGGGTGATAGGCAGCAACTAGGAGCCCGCAGATCAGAAGCCACAAGGACACACTGGTTAGGGACCTGGCCCTCCATGCTTCCTGCTGGGGTACAACACCAGCAGGTCCAGGGGTTCCCAGAGGTGTGGACGGAGTCGGCGAAGAAGGAATGACACGGAGACAGCGTTCAGTTGATCAGCAGCCTAGCCAGGATCTCTAGCCAAGTTCTGGTCAGGATCTCCAGCGAAGTTCTGGTCAGGATTTCCAGCGAAGTTCTGGTCAGGATTTCCAGCGAAGTTCTGGTCAGGATCTCCAGCGAAGTTCTGGTCAGGATCTCCAGCCAGGTTCTGTGTCCATGTTCTCTTGCTAGGTTCTCCAGCCAGGTTCTCCAGGTTCTCCAGCCAGGTTCTGTAGCCATGTTCCCTCACTAGGTTCTCCAGCCAGATTCTGTCCAGGTTCTCCAGCCAGGTTCAGTCACCAGGTTCTAGTCAGGTTCTCTTGCCATGTTCTATCCAGGTTCTGTAGCCAGGTTCTGTCTCTAGGTTCTTCAGCCATGTTCTCTCGCTAGGTTCTGTCTCTAGGTTCTGTCTCCAGTTTCTGTCCAGGATCTTTTGCCATGTTCTCTCCAGCGAAGTTCTTCTGTCTCTAGGTTCTGTGTAGGTTCTGTGTCTAGGTTCTATGTCCTGTTGTCTTGTTACATCTGTATTTATACCAGTTGATTCCAATCCTATCAATCTCTATTCCAAAGGTTAGAGCCTTTCTTATCTCCATTCCAGGGAGTAAAGACTATGTAGCTTAAGCATGATTGTTCGTAGTTAAAGTGATTAATTACCCGCCTGGCACTTAGTTAAGGGGTTTTATTCCCTCCCTAACTTCAGGAGAAAATCCCTACCTGGGGAAACAACCTTTCTCAGAGAGGTGACCTTGGTTAAAACACATAGTGCCAAGAAGGTGAGCAAACATATTAAGAACAGTATGCCATATATGCCAGGTCCCTTGAAACAACAAGGATGGACCGGCTCCCGGCAGCTTCCACTCAGTATCAGCCCTCAATACACACACACACACACACACACAATCATACGCTCTTGGCAGTTACATTACTTCTCCCATGATGTCGCAGGATGTGTGGTTAAGAAGGCACTGGCCACATTCATTCTGTCTTGCTAAGGGGCAGAGATTGACCAAAGCCACTCCTGACCCAGCTCCCGGAAACACATTCAGGCCCCGGGAAAGTTACCTTCCAAAGACGGTGGGAAGCTGCCTCCCGTGCAATCCTCATGGGAAGTTCTGCAGCCAAGAACGAGGCCCTACCTAAGCACAGAGGGAGCCCCAGGGGCTAGAGAGGAACCCAAGTGTGGGCTGGGACGATGACATGCTCCTCGGATAATGGCATTCGGTGTCAATATCAGGACGTCACAAATACTAACACAAGAAAGGAAGAAACCTAAAGAAGACAAATAACCCTGGTGTCCAGGTCCCACTGCCCACATTTCACTAGAAAATACCCATCGGTGACAGCAGTTTGCTGGACAACTCTCATTCATCACTCAGGAGGCTGGGTTAATTAGCAGCCCCACCCACAAGCCCTCTTATGCACTGATCTCGTTTTACACTCCCAATAATGCTGGAGGGTGGGAAATATCTTATTCATCTATACTAATAATAGAGGAATGTGCAAATTGTCCAGGATGCATCACAGTAACCAGGGAAAACGTCACAGTAACAGTAACGACCAAACAGCAGGCTGTGTGGGGCGACCAGGCTGGCAGGGGGGTTAGTGAGAGATGACCAAATGACTGAACAAGCAGGTTGTGTGGGGTGACCAGGCCGGCAGGGGGGTTAGTGAGGGATGACCAAACAATTGAACAGCAGGCTGCGTGGGGCAACCAGGCTGGCAGGGGGGTTAGTGAGGGATGACCAAACAATTGAACAGCAGGCTGCGTGGGGCAACCAGGCCGGCCAGAGGGGGGAGTTGGGGGTAACCAGGCCAGCATGGGGGGCAGTAAGGGGCAGAGGGGGACAGTTGAGGGCAACCAGGCCGGCAGGGGTGGCAGTTGGGGGTGATCAGGCTGGCAGGAGGAGGTGATTAGGGGTGATCAGGCTAGCGGGGGGGGGGGGGACAGTTAGGGGCGATCAGACAGGCAGGCAGGTGAGAAGTTAGGAGCCAGTGGTCCCAGATTGTGAGAGGGATGTCTGACTGCCAGTTTAGGCCCAATCCCCAGGATCGGGCCTAAACCGGCAGTCGGACATCCCCCGAGGGGTCCTGGATTGGAGAGGGTGCAGGCTGGGCTGAGGGGACCCCCTCCCCATGCATGAATTTCGTGCACTGGGCCTCTAGTTTTACATATAAGAAACTGAGAATAAATCATAGCAAAACTGTACTTAAACTGATTTTCTAACTCCATGTCTTTTTAGCAGGCCTCTTTTATCAACGGTGAATTCCTGCCAGACTCTTGGCTGAATCTGGGAATATTAAGATGAATAAGACATGGTTTAGGTTCTCAAGGAGATGATGACTTAGTTGATGACAGGCATGAGAACAAATGAACAGACTAAGAATAGTCTATAAGTGCTATTGAAAGAATAGAGTATGGCAGACAAAGAAGTGATCATGACCTCCCCATGCACACACAATAAATAGCCATTTAATGAACTCCTTCAATCAATATTTATTGAGCAACTACTGTGCATCAGGTACCACTCTGGGTGCTAGAGATATAGCAATGAAGAATACAGATAAAGCTCCTTCCCTAACATTCTGGTGCAAAGAGCTTGCATTCTCATATCAAATATGGACAGACACATGGATGAATGGATGGACAGACAGACAGACAGATGTGTCAAGGGAAAACCATGAAAGTCTTCATAGAGTAAAAGAGACTTGACCTGAGTCTTGGAAACCTGGAGACAAGGTGTTGGCCAGGGGAAGGTGTGGGCCGCAGAAGGCCCTGAGGAGGAGCAGCACAGGGAGAACCACGAGGGTGCTCATCAATCAGGGCTCTCTAGGGATCTTCAGGTGGTTCCCTCTGGCTCGAGGGCCGGGGTGGGCAATAGCAGGCTGTGTGGGGCTGGAGGGTAGGAAATATCTTATTCATCTATACTAATAGATGGTGGGGAGGCAGGAACTTGGATTTGTCCTGCAGGTCATAGGGAACCAGTGAAAGCTTTTAAAGAACATTTATAACAAAGACACGATACTAGGAAAAATTCTAGGGCAGTCACACGATGGAGGCAGTGTAGACTAAGCTGGTTTTGCTCAGTGGGTAGAGCGTCAGCCTGCAGACTGAAGGATGCTGCGTTCAATTCCAGTCAAGGGCACTAGCCCGGGTTGCGGACTCGATCCCCAGTGTGGGGCATGCAGGGGGCAGCTGATCAATGATTTGCTCTCATCACTGATGTTTCTATCTCTCTCTCCCTCTCCCTTCTTCTCTGATATCAATAAAAATATATATTTTTTAAAAAGAGGCAGTGTAGCCTACAGGAAAGAGCTGGGTTCAGAAATCCAAGAAGCCAGACTCAAACCCCAGCTTTGGACCATCATGTGGCCTTGAAAGAGATACTTTACCTCTCTGAGCCTCAACGGTTCATCAATAAAATGGGTGCATTACCGCCCACCCGACAGAGCTGTGTACAAAGTGTGTGGCATCTAGCAGGGGTCCCCAGGCGATCCCTGGACCTCTGAGGCTGCGTCAGGGCAAAGAGCCTGGCCTCCCTGAAGGGCACCACAAACTGAACTGCAGAGGCTGAGCCGGTCCAAACGAAAAGTTTTCAGTTCTTTCAAAAAGAACCTTAATCGTGCACTAGCTTATGCCCATGGTTCTCACGAAAGTCTAGAAAACTGACCCAGCATTTTCCTTTAGAAACAGATCACTTCCCAATTAGCCCATCAACCTTGATATTTGCATTGCTTTAGGATAGCAATCTGCTCAAACTGACACTCCTTCCTATAGGGTTTGAAGAAACAGCAGCCATTATTTCTCAATAAAATCGTTTCATGAAGGCCAGTTCATGACATTCCGTTCATCCTCAAATAAGCCACATTACGATGAGCAGCACCCACCCACCTGTCACCCACCCAGGCATGTTCTGAAATACACTCACTTCACAAGCTCAGGTCTCCGATTAAAGAGAAAACTACAATACACAAGAGTCAGTCATAGGGGTTCCCCCACAAAAGGAGAGAAAGGCCTTGCTTCCCTAAAACAGAATTAAAACGTTCAACCCTCTATCTAGAGACCCAATGTTATAAAAATGCCACTTTTCTCTGGTCACTGCCCTCGAAAAAAGAGGAAAAGACAGCTTGCAGAGTCTGCACACACTTTTTCTGTCCGATCAACTTCTGTGCTGCGACCCCCTCCCTACCCCCAGAGCATTCCCTCCCTTCTTCCTCCCCTTCCCCGGCCCACATACCTCTTTGGAGCACCAGGCACATTTGGGGTGGATTAGCAGACATTCTTCACAAGAGGTGGCACTTCCTCGAGTGCATTCATTGAGACCTTCAAAGCAAGATAAAGGTGCACCAATCAGTTCCTGGCCGTAATCCCTGTGGATGAGGCCTTTGAATGGGCCGGGAGGAGGAGTCCCTTCCTTTATGAATGGGGAGCCTGGGTAAGGCTGCAGGGAGCAGGCCCTGGTGCTAACTGCAGGTTAAGGCTCATGGGCTGAAGCCAAACACTGGGATTTTGAAGCACCCGCCAAAAGCATGCACACCTGTGTCAGCACCTCCCCTTTCCTCTGCTGGACGCACTTGGATTTCCACCCCCTCCCATAACATAGCAGGTTATACATTACATAACATACATAACGTAACATAACATAACATAACATATCAGGCCCCTTTACACTTTCAGCCAAAATGACAAAAAAAAAAAATTTAGAAAAGAGGAAATGAAAGAACAGAGCAGTCTCCTTCAGGCATAAGAAATGAAAATCCTAAATCGGGTGGTACCACACCAAATCCACAGGGCACCAAAAGCAGCCAGCACAGCCCTTAAAGAAGAACGTAGCCCAGGAACACAATGCGGGGTTAGGATAAAGGAAATCCAAGAATTCAATATATCTACTACTGGGTCAAATAAGACAAGCCCTATCATCACCTCAGATAATGAAAAGGCCTTTGATCAAATTCAAAACTATCCCACCAATAATAAAAAATAAAATTAGAAACTAAGATTAGAAGGAAATTTTTTTATTGTTGTAGTTACTTATTTAAAACCCAGGCCATCCCCCTCCGGCAATGGTGTTGAGGTTAAATCCATTGTCCCCTCCCCTCCTTCCACCCCACCTTCCTAACCCACCCTCTGACCCTGCCCCCACCTCCCAGCAGCACAGGTGAAACTTCTCAGCCCTTTCTTTTCCTTCCTCTCTGAAACATCAGGACAGATTTTTTTCTTGACCAAAAGCAGAACTTGATGGTTTTTCTCGGAATGAAAATGACTCTATTTGGTCCTAACAGGCCCACTGGTCTCTCCTAGAGACCTAGTTGCCCATAGCACGATGGTCGGAATAAGGAAAACTCAGCCATGGGAAGAAGGGCTCAGAAAGTCAAGGGGAAATAGTCAAAAAGAGGAAAGGGGGAGAATGGAAGAGAAAATACAGGGAAATAGAGATCGTTTCCTATCTCCTAAACACCAGAATAACTTTTATTATAAGGCATCTCGAAACTGGAGTATTTCCCTAATTTGCTCATTTTAACTCCCTGCTTCTTCTTTGTCACTAGACATTAAAACACACAGGAACTGGGTGACACAGGAAGCTACACTGGGTCTCCCCAAGGGACACTGGAGGGATAGAATGGTAGCGGGCATAGGCGGGAGGAGAAATGGGCTGGACCTGAGTTGCTGGGAAGAAAGAAAAGGGTGGCTTGAGGTGAAAAAAATGGTTTCTACCAGCCACAGACCCCAGCCCTGAACCCTGGGTCCCTGTTCCCCCGCCATCATCCTGTAGGGACCCCTGCCTCCCAGCCACGGAGCTGGCATTGCTCAGACACCACCTCACTGCCAGTCCTGCGGCAGGGCCTCCTGGGTACAGCGCTGGACGAAGAGCACACTTGCCCAGAGAGCCAGCTGGGACCAACCAGGGTGCATGACCTCACTTGAGCAGGGACCCCTCCCAGGTCCAAAAACTGACCAAGAGAATCTTAGACTTCTGCCTGCTGCCTGCTTACAGTGACTTTCAAACGGGCACTTTCGCCTTTAGGAAAGAGAATATGTGCGGGATACATTTCAAAATGCCAGTTGCATTTTTTTGGTCCAATTCCCTTACCTGTCAGAAACCACCACCTGATGCGGGGGGGGGGGGGGGGGGGGGGACAATCAAATCTAGAATGAAAGTGACTTTCCCCTGCTCTCCTCAGCTCATCAAATACAAACTCAGGCCCTCGTGGCATACACGTGCTTTGATGTATAAAATTATTTCCATACAATCATGGAACTACAGAACCTTGGAGCTAAAAATGTTTTAAGATGAGCGAGTCAAGCCGCCTCATTTGATGGATGAAAACATGAAAAACAAGAGTGATTTGGAACCAGGAGCCCAGTCTACAAGGAGAGGTCAGAGAGGATGCTGGCCAGCAAGTGCCCATGTGGGGACCTCCTGATGGTCCGGCACCCCGCCAGACTCAACACCACGTGACAGGGAGTCCCAGTGTCCTCTGGAAGAGATCTCCAACAGGCCTTTGGTCAAAAAGAAACTTGAGATCGAATATCTCATTTATGTCTCTGAATCCACATAAACTCACAAACACCACTTTCTAATTACCAGGGCCTCATCACTGAGCTCTAGGAACATGGGGTGTGGGAGGAATCTGGGCTCAGGGATCCTTGGTTCTGACCCAGATGAGACTGGGTTCTGGCCCTCTGCATTGCCAGCCTAAAACCTTAGACCAAGGGTGGGCAACCTTTTTGTGAGTGCGTGCCAAAACCAGCAAAATCTCTGACTCAAAATTCTTCTGCGTGCCAACCTTAATTTTTTGAGAACATGTCATGCCTACTTGATCTCTCTTAAGGTGTACGTATGTGAAGAACCTTGAAGAAATAATAAAATTCATTCGAGCGACAAAAACACAGTATATGATGATGAAAAATACATTTATTTTTTAATGTATACATGTACACTGATAGTCGGACAGAAAACTTTATGACTCGGTTGATATTATCAGTGGGACTTTTGCTGCTGCATCACTGATGACAGAGATTTTACATCAGGTTTATATTTCGTGACCTTCAGAGATATGCACGAGCTACTACTTTCATCTGTCAGGCTACTCCTATTACGAGACTTAACAAAATTCATCACTGAGAACAAAGATTCACAAGCGTACGTGGATGAAACCAAAACACTGGTCGAATCTAGGAAGGCAGAGAGAGTTATGGCAGAGGCATAGAAATTGCTCTTCCCCTCTCTCGTCAATCCATGTCTATGGTCTTTAAGATAACTTGTTATGTAAAATTATTTATTTATCTAAGATGCACCTACACTGAATTTATCTGAAAAATAAAGAAGTCGCTATTAAGAAAAAAATTGTAAATGGAAGATTATAAGAGAGGGTTTCACATGCCAGCAAAAGTTACTGGCGTGCCATGTTTGGCACACGTGCCAGGGGTTGCCCACTTCATAACGTGTGCCAGGGGTTGCCCACCTCATAATGCATGCCAGTCAGTGTTATGAGCCTTAGACATAACAGTGAAGAGGCTCAAATGTGACAGACTGTAAAATATCTGTCATACTGCGTTGCTAATTGTTTATAGTTTGTTATTAACATTCACACGCAATGGTAGTTTTATTGCGCTCGAAATTATTCCCCTAGAATTAGGTTGCTGTTGGAACAAAATCAAAGTTTAAAAAAACCCGCACTCAGCATGCCAAGCCCGGGACTAGGGGATGCTAGAGGTACAGAGATGAGTAAGCCAGGCCTTGCTCCCCAAGAGCTCACAGCCTGCCAGGTACCAGGCAGCAGACAGGCACTCTAGGCACCGATGGCAAAGGCTGTGTGCTGATACGTGTCATGGTGCCAGAGTTACTCCCTTTGGCATCTCTCCCCTCTCCACCTATTAATGTTTCAGACAGTTTGAATTTGGCTGGATGAGTCACTCGGCACCAATAGCACTGCGAAAGGAAGGAAGCAATGAATAAAAAGCTAAACAGCCAGAGTTCACAAATGTCAGAGTGTTGTGTCTAGGTCACGGAAAGGCGCTAGCAGCACAGACGAAGGCCACATCTTTTCTTAGTTGCTGTTCGTGTAGTGACTACTCCCAGCTCAACTTCAACTGCCTGCAGCGCTTAATGTCTCTGAAGCCTGGGGTTTACTGCAAACCATAATCTAAAAATATGCTCTCCTTCCGAAACTCATTGACTCACCCCTCTCTTTCATCAGTCATATCCAGGCGGCCACCATGTCCGGCTGATCATTCCTTCAAGATGTATGAAATGTTTCTTTCTTCCAATCCAGCCCTTCCTGCCCGCCCCTCCCCACCCCACACAGTCCAAGCCAGGCCCTCTGCGGATTCCTGCAGCAGCCTCCTGGCTGGCCTCCCTCCCTTCTGCCTCTCCCCAGCACACGTCCAAGGTCAACACCTCCCGAAGCACATATCCAGCAGTTGAAGTTTCCTGACCAAAACATTCAGTGGGATAGCAGAAGTGAGCGCCAGGCTGGACCGGCCCTACTGGCTGGGGGAGAGGAGACCAACGCTATTCAGGTGGGAGGTGGGAGAAGCGTGATGAGCACATGGGGTGTACGCTCTCCCTGCGAAGCACATGAACAGTAGCAGACCATGACATTCGGAGCAGTTAATGTCTGTGCCATCACCTTAAAGATACAAGTGAGAAGACAGGTCAGAGAAATACAGTCCTGAATTACATTGTAGTCACTGTTTTCAAGACAACAGAAAATAAAAACATTTCATTATTCTTTTTTTTTTACTTTCTTTTTTATTAAAAAAAAATATAAGTGAATTGATTTCAGAGAGGAAGCGAGAGGGAGAGAGAGAGAGGAACATCAATGATGAGAGAGAATCATTGATTGGCTGCTTTCTACACACCCCCTACTGGAGATGGAGCCCACAACCTGGGCATGTGCGTGCGCTAGACTAGAATTGAACCTGGGACCCTTTAGTCCATAGGCTGACACTCTATCCACCAAGCCAAACCAGCCAGGGTACATTTCATTATTCTCGTTTAAAAAAGAAAAAAAGTTGGTAAGGTGCTGGCATGCTTCTCCGTATGACCTGAACTACATCTGCCACATTTGTCCACACCAGGGGCCCTCAAACTACGGCCCACGGGCCACATGCGGCCCGCTGAAAACATTTATCCGGCCCACCAGGTGTTTTTGCCGCCGCTGCCTGTCCTGCTTAGCAGCCAACTCATCCTGGGCCTGCAGTGCACATGTGTGGAATGTCTGAGGGACAGTGAACTGGCCCCCTGTTTAAAAAGTTTGAGGACCTCTGGTCCACACAATAGATCAATTATTCCCAATACAGAATCCAGCAACTAAATGGTCATGGGGGAAGAGGGATTTGAAGATGTTACTATCTATAATAATAAAAGAGTAATATGCTAATTAGACCAGATGTCCAGAAGCCGGGGCTGCAAAGGAAGCCCAGGTCCCGCGTTCCAGAGGGAAGCCCGTGCCTGCAGCCAGGGGAAGGAAGGCCTACTCTTGCACGAATTTCATGCATCGGGGCTCTAATGAAATAGAATATGCTCTAGGAAGGATCTATCTTAGTTCACATTTTAGACTGCCTTTTTGAACATCAGACATCAGCAAAACACCCAACAATGTCAGCTTTAGATATAAGAATTGTGTCTAGGTCACAATGGAATACTTTCCACAATTTTAAAAAAATGTGCACGCTCTTTATATACTAATATAAAGCTTACTCTGATATACTGCTATGTTAAAAATAAAAGACTGAGCCTGCTGGGTGGCTCAGTCAGTTGGAGCATCGTCCTGTACACCAAAAGGTTGTGGGTTCAATTCCCAGTCAGGACATATATCCAGGTTGTAGGTTCAATTCCTGGTTGGGACGTGAATGGGAGGCAATGACCAATGTCTGTCTGTCTGTCTGTCTGTCTGTCTGTCGCTCTCTCACACACTCCCCACCCCCTTCCTGTTTAAAATCAATAAAAACATAACCTTGGGTGAGGATTAAAAATATAAATAAATAAAAGGCAAGATGCAGACGTGTGTTTAGTGCTGCCTTTCAATGAGAATGGGGGAGGCCTATTTGTAACATATGTGCAGAAAGTACTCTGGGTACATAAGAGACCTCTCAGGGACAATCTGGACAGCTCAGTATAGGTGGGGTCCTGGATGGGAAACTAGAACAGAAAAAGGACATTAGGTAAAAGCTAAGGAATCTGAATACGTATGGGCCTTAGTTAATAATAATATGTCAATGTGGTTCCTTAATTGTAACAAACGAACCATACTAACATAAGATGTTAATAACTGGCAAAACTGGAAGTGGGTATATGGGAACTGTCTGTACTATCTTCTCAATTTTCCTGTAAACCTAAAACTGTTTTACATTTCTTTTTTTTAAATATATTTTTATTGATTTCAGAGAGGCAGGGGGAGAGGGGGAGAGAGAGAGAGAGAGAAACATCAATGATGAGAGAGAATCATTGGTCTGCTGCGTCCTGCATGCCCCCGACTAGGGATTGAGCCTGCAACCCAGGCATGTGCCCTTGACCGTAATTGAACCGGGGACCCTTCAGTCCACAGGCCGACACTCTATCCACTGCGCCAAACCAGCTAGGGCTGTTTTACATTCCTTAAAAGTTAACATTTTGGGGTTTTTTAATGCCATTGAAACCATGGAGTGGTTGTATCAGGAACCTACGGTAAGTAGGGCCAGGGCAGTTCACCTGGTAGCAGGTGAGACAGACCCCCTCCAGTCCCCGTATGTGCTATGAGCCAAGGGAAGGAAGGAGAGGCCAATTCTGCTCCACCAGAGGGATGCAGAGAAGCCTCCACAGGGGAGGGGGCATTTAGGCTGGAATTATGGGATGAGGAGAGGATATCATGGGCATGAATGATCCAAGGACTTGTTCTGCCACTTACTGGCTACGTGACCTTGAGCAAGTCATTTTACCTTCCCAGGCCTCAGCATCTTCATGCAAACAGTTCAACTAAATGGTCTTTATCACAGATTCTGCTACATCCCCCGCCCACGCCCCCCCCCCCCCCGCGGGCAATCTTGACATTTAAATGTGTTCTCTCTCCCCCAGAATGTTTCTTCCTAATAAGCTACATGCAGAGTCCTGACCTCAAAACTAGTTGGAGAAGGCAGCAAGGAGGTAAGGATGAAACAAGCCACACACACACACACACACACACTACTAAGACTTGCTGCTCATCTATGCATTCAACTAATATCATTCAGACGCAGTTCCAGGCACAGAGGAGAGAGAGGAATCAAACTGATAAAACTCCCTGCCTCACGGAGCTTATGTCCTGGATGGGGGATACCCTTGTTGGGGAAGATAGATAACAACAAGGTAAGCAAGTACATGAGCCGGGAATGAGAGCTAAGGAGAAAAATCAAGGAAGGAAAGGATATAGGAAGAAGGTGGGGCAGGAGGCTGCCGCTTTAGTTGGGCGTGGCTGAGCGGGGAAACTACGGAGAAAAGGTAGAGGAAGCCGCCTGCTCGCATCTCTGGGAGGAGAGTGTTCCAGGCCGAGGAAGGGTCTGCGGCGGGAGCAATGGGAGCGGGCATCTCGCTGGAAACAGCCAGGAGGAGGCGCGCGCTGCTGGAGGGAAGTGTGCGAGGGGAAGTGGTAAGAAAAATAAAGTCAGGGGAGTAGGGCAAGGGAGAGCTCACGGAGAGCCCAGCAGGGCACTGGCAGACTTTTTGGAGGGTTTTAAGCAGAGTGGCATGATCTAAGTTTTAGCAGGATCGCTCTGAGTCAGAGTGAAGAAGAACTCAAGGGGCACGTGCAGAAGCTGGTCCCAGGCCTACAAGAGACAAGCAACCGGCTCTGCAAAGCTCTGGTGGGGGTGGGGGTGGGGGTGGGGGTGGGGGGGGTGGGGGAGGGGGAGGGAATCCAGTAGGGAGCAGGCAGGCCACGCTATGCAGAGCCCCCACCAAACATCCGCCATAGGGGATGTGTCAAGGCCTGTCCTGGAGCAGACTTTTCATGGTGTGGCCCAGGAATCAAACCCTGCTTTCAACGGAAGCAAGAAGAGGCCTCACAAACAAAGTGTCCTTTACATCTACAAAGGCCATTAATCCCATTCCAACTGCAAAGAAGGAACACAAACCGTAGCTCTGGCTTCCAAAGCCCTGGGCCCCAGTCCAACGAAGATACCTGTGAAAAGAGCCGCGACCCCATGGCCCAACCGCACACCAGCCCGAGAAAGGCCACTGTTGTTTAAGTGCTGTGTGACTGTCCCACACTGCTGATCGCGTTAGCACTTCTCAGCGTATGCCCGCGCACCAGCTGAAGGATGAAAGGTAGTTGCCAGGCAGGCACCAAGGGCCTTTTGCCAACTACTTAGATATTTTAATTCCCCGTTGCCTCAGCAGCTAAATAAGCATGGAGAACAGGCAGGCGAGGAATACTAATTAGAGCTAATTAGGCCCTGCCCTCTTCCGCCTCAATCCCCTTTGTACAAAGCCCCCCGATTCAAAGATGACGGAGCCAGAATGTAAATACCTAGGCGCTAGGGTAAACAGCAGTCCACACACCAGGCCCGCATCTGCATTTCATTGTCCTGTCACTTCTAAACCTACATCTGATGACCTGAAGAGGGCCACCGACCCACAGGCACATTCCAACAGCCCCATCACAGACCCAGGAACCTGGGGGTGGGGGCAAGTGCTGCCACCAGGAGTCCTCTAAATAGACTAAAGGGCTCAGAGCATTCTGTTAGCAGGGCATCACTAAAAGGGCATTTAAAAAGTAATAAACTATGATAGCAAACACGGCGCTAGTCCTGCCATAAGATCAACAGCACATTCTCCACTCCTTGGAGAGCAAGGGCTCACCCCAGAGAAACCCTCCCTTGGTTCTGGGGGAAGACCGGTCCCAGGGCCCTGTCCTGAGGCTCTTGGCCATGGGATAATGCGAAGAGCAGAGAAGATAAGCCTGGGATAGGGGTTGTCAGCCTCCCAGAGGCCTGTTTGAAATGAGCACCCCGAAAAGTCTGTTTCCAGCTGCATGACGCACAGAGATGAAAGCAATAGACAGGCAACTTGGCTAATGGTCTAGGGTAGTGGTCGGCAAACTCATTAGTCAACAGAGCCAAATATCAACAGTGCAGTGATTGAAATTTCTTTTGAGAGCCAAATTTTTTAAACTTAAACTATATAGTTAGGTATTGTTATTAACTTAATTAGGGCACTCCTAAGGCTTAGGAAGAGCCACACTCAAGGGGCCAAACAGCCGCATGTGGCTCGCCAGCTGCAGTTTGCCGACCACTGGTCTAGGGACACCCTGGCAGGGGCCCCGAGATCACCTCTTTCTTTCACTGGGTGAGGAAGGCTTTTCTTTCAAATCATGTTCCTACTAGTAGTAGCAAGATAGAAACAAACTCCGGAGAAAGTACCTGCAGGGCTTCAAGGAAAAAGGAGAAAAATTGTTTCAAACTGTTTGAAGTTGGCTCAGCACCAGTGGGAACCAGAACTCACCGGGAGCTGAGTCAGCCCCTATGAACCTCGACAAGCTGCAGGGCAGGGCATACGTAAGAGGGAGATGACCGGGTCTGGAGGCCAGCGCTGGGCTTGCTCTGCCACCATGCTGCTGACCCACCAGGAGCTGGCTGAGCTCCAAGGCAACGGCAGAAGGAAAAAGTAACCTGAAGGAGTGGAAACTAGACCACCATGGCTGAGTGCTTTTTCCCCACCTAAGGTGCATCATGTAGGAAAAGGGCACTGAGCCTAAAAAGACTTGAGGTCCCTGGACAAGGAGGATGGGCAAGTCACTTCGCCCTTTTGGGCCTACTCGAAAAATGAAGATCATTGTAGGGGCACGTATGAACTTCAAAAACCAAATCACAATGCAAATGAAAAAGAATTCTTTGCAACTGGAAATATGAATTTTTATTAGAATCACAGAAATGTCAAGCTGTCAGGGAACTTAGAGGTCATTTCCTTTAGCAACTCCTAATTTTTGGAATTCACAGAACATTAAGAACACAACACAACAAAACAAAACGGGGGGGGGTGGCAAAGTTTATATGGGACTATCAGATTTTTCTATTTTGTCAAAAATGAAAAACTACCCTCTGTTACCACTTTAAGTCATTAAAATAAGTTTCCCACTACAAATAAAAAAGAATTTCAAATTAAAGGACAGTCCTTGGGAAGCAGGGGACTGGTTGGCAAAGAAACACTCCTGTGTGTGAGACAGGCTACATCTTTTTATTATTATTATTAATTATTATTATTATTACTATTATTTCATTCCCCTGGGGACCCATGAAAACATCAGTGATGGGCACTGGTTGCCAGATGGGTGTTTGGAAACCGCTGATCTATTCCAAGCTCTGCAGTGATTAGTGTCCCATACAAGAAACCTCGCTACAGTATTAAGTTTGAATTAGGGCCTGGAGAAGGTTTTTGTTTGCCCAGACCCTTCCTGCGCTCTCAGACAGAAACCTCCACTGCCTTCATGTAAATGAGACACCGCGGCGAGGGCTGTGCAGCCTCCCTCCGCGGCCAGGCAATTGGCTCACAAGAGCCACTCAGTACATCGGCCTTTAAAGTGAATGGCGCACCCCAACACGGCTATTTCCTACGGGGAAAGAGAGAGTTTGGGGCTTCCTGCTCTTTTGGGGAGGGGTCAGGGGTAGCTCCTCTGCCTCGAAACCCCAGCATCCTTTCTCTGGGGCCGCCTAACTGCCACGTCCAGCGCTCGCCCAACTCGAAAAAAGCTTAAAGCAGGTAACACTGCAGCCAGCCCTTGGCAGTGTCGCGCTAACGCAATCTCACACGCACACACCCTGCCCTCCGCTCCAGAATCCTCCCGAGTCAGGGGTGTGAGGCACGGAGCACGTTCGTAATCGCGGTAAAAAGTAAGGCAAGAGGGATCAGATCGGCAAGTCCCAGGGGCGGCTGGGCTTGGGACGCGGCTCTCCCCTCGGGTTTGCGGTTTCCTGGGGGAGACGCAGGGGGACTACATCGCTAAAGGAAGGCGCCGGGCTGGCCTGGGCGCAGGGAAACTCTCGGATCCGCTCTTGGGCCCTGAGCACCCGCAGTTCCAGGAGACCAGCCCTCCGGGGTAGCCGTGGCTCCCCTCTTTGGCTCCAGCGAACGCGTCGGGTCTCGCACCTCCAAGGATCCTTCGCCGGCCGGGGACGGGGCACCGGCGACATCACTTGGCGCCTCGCACAAGCCCGCCGGCCCCGGGGCGGCCACAAGGGCCGCTTTGTGCCAGGGAGTGCAGTCCCGGCCCCAACTCAGGGCCGGCGCGGCCCTCCCCGCGCACTGGGCGCGGGCGCTGGCGAACTGGGTCGGGCAAGGCTGTTTACACAGGAAGGGAAGGCTCCTGCTCGGCCAGGAGAGGACCGGCGGCCGACGACAGCCCGGCGCGACAGCGGGTGGCGCACGCAGTTCTTCAACCCCCACGGGGCCGACCGGCGGCGGCTCGCCCACCTGGGAGGACTCAGAAGGCGCTTTCCACGCTCAGGCACCGCCTCCCGCCCCAGCCCCGCCAAGACGCCCGCGGGAGGCTCGGTGCGCAACAAAGTTTCTTTCTGCCAGCGGGCGCTCGGGGCGGCTTACCTGAGAGCCGGGGCACCAGGGCGCAGAGCGCGAGGAGGCAGGCGTACAGGGGCGCCGGGGCCCGCGGCATGGTGGGGGCGCGCGTCCGGGGCTGCTGCGCGGGGGCCGAGGGCCGGGGGCCGGAGCCGCATGCCCGGCGCGCAGCGGGGGACTCACAGCGCCCGGGGCCGGGCGGGAGTCGGCGGCGGCTGCGCTGGCCCGCGCCCCGCCGCCACCATCCCTCCCGCAGCGCCCGCAGCGGAGTCCCGGGCAGCCGCTGCCCTGGCTCGCCGGCTGGGACGCCTGGGGTGTCCGCGCTCGGGACGGCCCGGCGGGCGGCCTCGGGCAGGGGAGGGGCTGTCTCCGCGCTGTGGCCGCCGCTTGGGCTCCGGGACGCGCCCCGCGCTGAGGCTCCCCCGCGCGCCGCACACTCCGTTCTTCGCCTCCGCCCCTCCCCGCCCTCCCTCCGGCCCGCCGGGCTCCACTTTCCTCCCCTCTTTTCTCCTCCCCTCGCTCCCCTTCCAGGCCCCCGCCCGGCAGCCACACGGTCAGCTTACGGCGGGCGGGGCGGGGCGAGTTCCCTGCCGGGCCAGCTCCGCCCCCGCGCGGGGACCGGGCCGGGACGCGAGGCGGCGGGCGTCCAGGTGGGAGTCCCTTCCGGCGCCCTCGGGGCGGGTGGGGTCCGGCTCGGCTTTCCGGGCGCTTCCGCAGGGGGCGGGGCGCTCTCCGCCGGCGAGCCGAGGTTACCTGGGGTGGCTGGTCTTCGGAAGGGAGGGCGGGTTCGGTGGGGTCCTGCCTCCATCCCCGCGCCTCCCTCCCCGCGCTCGCCGGAGGAGGGACCCAGGCGCCCGCGCGTGTGGCCGCGAGGCGACGAGCCTGATGGAGAAGGGAGGGCACGTGAGACGTGGAGCCAACTTTTTCCTCATTAACATCTTGCCCCTTTCGAGGACTCACGCCTGGCCGATGTGCTGCTGTTCTGTTCCATCTCAATACCCCAGTGGGTTCCGGGAAGCCAAACTGATAAACTCAAAAAAACGGCTGCTCAGTCGAAATTTCACTACGTCGTCTGAGTTGGTTCTGAAACTGCCGGTTGAGGGCTGGGTTTGCGCGCGCGGAGGGCCAGGTGGGCTTGAGCTGCGCTGATGGGTGGGTTAAGACTGGAAAGGTGGAAGAAAACAGCACTCTGCCGGCCGGGCACTGTACTAAGTACTTCACCATGTCAACTCATAATCCTCCTGGCAGCCCTGCTGTTAGCCCGATGAGAAAGCAAAGACACAGTTCAACTTGCTAGAACTGACAGGGAAGGGATTGCCTTGTCCAAAAGTTCAGAATGCTTTGACTAAAAGCCGCAGTAAGGAGGCAAGAGCAGTGTGAGCTGGCCTTTGCAGGGGCCAGGCTAGGGATAGTTCTAGCTGCCCAGACTAGGGAGTTTGGAGTTCAATCTTCATGTGTGCTCCACATCCCCCCCCCCCACACACACACACGCACACACACTACCAAAGTGGTGCCCCCATGTCAGAGGAAGTAAACTTATTCTTACAGGATACTGTGCCTAGAAGCAGAACTCCAGGTTTCCCTGAAGGCCAGTATTTCGTCCTTTACCTGCACGCAAATATCATTTATTCTATAGCATCTTGTTTGCTCTGGTGTAAAAGTCCTGCTTGTCTTCAAACATTTGCCAGTAAAATTGGTGCTGCAGAGGCTGCCCCAGGCTTGTATTGGGGTTTCTGCCTCTCGGGGGAGTGGCCTTGGGCTGCTCCTACCCAACCTTGAGAGGCCATGCTTATAAAGCATGGGGAGCTAGTGCCAGTAAAAGAGTTTGAACTGGGAGGTGTCGCTTGCCAGGTGGTGGTTTTAAAAGATTTGCCTGGCAGGGTTGGTAAAGGATAGATTAGATGGAAGAAAGTTAAGTCTCATAAACTGAGTAAATAGTGCATTAAATATAATAATAATAACGTGCATTTATGAAGCATCCTCCAAGTGTAGGCCCTGTGGTGTCTGTGCATCACCTTCCCCACCCTAACACTATCTTCCGTTGTTCAGACCAACACAGAGCCCCATTCACCTGGGGCACCCGGGAAGAGCTGCAATCAAATACGCCCCTGTCCTGCCCCACCTGGCGGTTTCCAACCTGCCCAGGCCTGCCCTAAGCCAACGAGTCCCCAGTGATGACAGCATTCTGCCGTGCTCCATTATCTCAGAACCAGTTTGGAGATGCCTTTTCTAATTCCTCTGAGGCGTTTGCTTTCTGGTCTGTAGCTTTTTTCCTGTCCAAGAACCCTTTGTTCTTTTTTTATTATTATTAAGCTGGAGGATGAACGTGCCCTTCAAATGCTCTGACTTTCTCAAATCAGCAAAGTCCGGGTGTGCTAACAGCCACACACACACACACACACACACACACACACACACACACACACCAGGAGGGAGATAAGGCAGTACTTCCCCCGGTCACTGGGCCAGTTTCCCTTGTGGTGGCCTGGGGAACATCCCATTTCTGATCATTGCTGAGTTTCTGGGCCCAGTGGAAGCTGCTGGTTGGGTTGCGTTTGACTCTTGAGGTTTGGGCATGGATACCCAGAGAAACTTTGTTTCTTATTAGTTTTAAAACATTAGCTTCTCAAAAAGTGACACAATTGCCATATGATCCAGCAGCTCCAGTTCTAGTATGTACCCAAAAGAATTGAAACAGAGACCCAAACAGATATGTGTACACCTCTGTTCACAGCATTATTCACAAAAGGTGGACACAACTTAGTCTATCACGAGATGAATGGATAAACAAATTGTAGTATCTGTATAAAATGGTTATAATCCAGCCTTAAAAAGGAATTGAATTCTGACATGTGCTATACTAGTAACATGGGTAAACCCTGAAAGCATTGCGCTAAGTGAAATAAGCAAGATGCAGAAGAACAGGTATATCATTCTACACATGAGTGTACCTACAATAGACAAATTCATAGAGTTAAAGTATAATGGAGGTTACCAGAAGCTGTAGAGGGGGAGACTGGGGAGTTATTAATTAATGGGTGTAAAATTTCTGTTTGAGATCATGAAAGGGTTCTGGAAATGAATCATGGTGATTGTTGTACAACATTGAGTTAATACCACTAACCTGTATACTTAGAAATTACTAAAATTGTAAATTTTATGTTATGTATATTTTACCATAATTTTTAAAAACACTGAAAATCAGATTAGCAAAAATTTTTCTATTTCACAACTCAGAGTAAATGTTAACTCACCACTCCCACAGTGATTTGTCACATTGTGCAATTCAGTTTATAATCCAGGTAAAAAATATTTTACTGATATGTGGTTGTAATTTAATATGCTGGGGCAAGGGGGTATTAGAGAGGGGAAAAGACCACAACCCTACAATATTCACCTTAGTTTAGGTAATATGCTTAATTTACTCTGCTTTTAATAGTTAGGTCTGGAATTTGTCACAGTGCAAGAAATGAATGGCCCTGGTGACAGAATATTACAAATTTCTTTTAGAGCAATGTATTTTTCTTTAACTTTCTATTTTAAAAATATCAAATTATATTCCTTTTTATGGGAAAAATGTCCTTTATAGGTTTTTCTCCCCCTGCGTCCCATGGTCCCGGTTAGGAAAAAATAATCCCCATTTCAGCTCTCAGAGTTTACAGACTGCCAAGGACAGGCCCAATGGGAACATCCTGACAACAGGTGAACACGGGGGATGGATGGGCAGAGGACAAGCCTCCTGCCACTTTGGTGAAAACAGCCTATTATGTTCACTGGCAGGTAGCAGATCCCCCAGGAATTTTTGTTTGCTTATTTAGGGTTAAGCACCACATTGTGGTTATGCCAAGCCTGAGTGGGTGGAGTTTCACATGGAGAGGGGGGATAAAAAGCAGGTCTTGATTGACAGAAATCTTCAACAATAGGGAGAGGTGTTGCTGTTGCTTTTAATGCCAAATGTAGCTGTGAGTCATAGAAATGTCAGAGTTTTCTGAATTTACGATGCATTTTAAACTTATTAAGGAGGCACACCCTTCGTAAATAATCCATGTGTTTTCAACCTCCCTGCTCATATAATTATCAGTTCTGAAAGTGTTCATTAGTTGCATTTTTCTGAGAACAATTTTCTTTAAGATTACATATTCCAGACGGAATGTTTGTTTTCCAGCTTTCATGAATAGAGATATTTTTAAACAATATTCGTTAATAAAATCACAGTAAGAATGTGATGTTTTTCAATTAATTTTGGAACTTTGTGCTTTCTTTTTAGAAAATTTTCCTTTTAAAATTCTCTTAGGGCTTAGACCCAGAAGAGATTGCTGAAGTCTTTATCTAAATGCACCTTTTTGCCCTAGCAAAGCCATCACAATCTGTTTTTCTGTTCCTAGAAGCTATGCATACTGCACACCACCTAAGGGCACAGGTTCTTGTCCAGTTATTTCAATAAAAAGTACAACGAATGGCTCGCCGGGCATGGCTTAGTGGTTGAGAGGCAATCCATGAACCAGGAGGTCTTGGTTTGATTCCTGTCAGAGCACATGCCCAGGTTGTAGGCTCGATCCCCAGTAGAGGGCATGCAGGAGGCAGCCAACTGATGAGTCTCTCTTCATTGATTACCTCTCTCTCTCTCTCTCTCTCTCTCTCTCTCTCTCTCTCTCTCTCTCTCTCTCTTTCTCTGAAATAAAAAAGAAGCAACCAATGAATGCGTAAAGAAGTGGAGCAACAAGTCAATGTTTTTCTCTCTCTCAAATCAATAAAACTTAGAAAAAAATAAAAATAAATTGCCTTAGCTGGTTTGGGTCAGTGGACAGAGCATCGGCCTGCAGACTGAAGGGTCCTAGGTTCGATTCCGGTCAAGGGCATGTACCTCCATTGCAGGTTTGATCTCTGGCTCCAGTCGGGGCATGTGCGGGAGTCAACCAATCAATGTCTCTCTCTCTCACATCGATGTTTCTGTCTCTTCCACCTCCCACTCTCTCTAAAAATAATAATTAGAAAATAAAAAGAAATAAAATTAGTTTTTTTTTTAAAAAAGTACAATGAATGAAGTACACACACACCACACCACACACACACACACACACACACACACACACACTTTGTGATTAATCATGCCTGGAAACTTCTAGAGTAAATGCCAAGGGAAAAAGGCGGTGAGAAGGGAATGAGGAAGGGGCACAAAACAGGTACTGTCCATGCAGAGGTGGCCTGAGGAGAAATGTCACAGAATGGGAGGATGGGACAGAGGGCAGTGAACATCACAGACACCCAGATCTCTGAAGACTAGAAGGGAGAAGCCAGTCACTTAGGAAAATTTTGGAAGCTGAGCCAGCATTCTGCCTTGACTGCCTAAATAACCACTTCATTTTTTCCCCTCCTTTTCTCACCTACACTCCATTCCCTTCCTTGCCACCCACCTCTTCCTTCTTGCCTCTCTCCTCTGCCCTTGTCTTAGGTCTATCAGTGGCCCTTAAAATGATGCTTAGCTAGGAGTTCGGCAGCATTTCAGAAAGTGAGACAAGCTTCTGACCTCTATTCCTTCCTAGGGGCCCTGATTGTGGGTAGGATGGGGGAGTGGAAGCTGAGCAGCTGCTCAAGGATTGAGTCTGCAAGAAGCTATCAGCCACCCACCTGGGACCCAACTTTGCCCTGTATGTAGAGCCTGCTGCCCCTTCTGTAGAATATAGCTCTTCATACTTTTTTTGTTTGTTTTTTTATTCTCACCTGGGGATATTTTTCCATTGATTGTTAGAGAGAGTGGAAGAGAGAGGGAAAAACAGAGAAATATCAATGTCAGAGAAACACATCGATTGATTGCCTCCTGCACGCACCCTGACCAGGGACCAGCCTGGGGAGGAGCCTGCAACTGACGTTATGTGCCCTTGACCAGAATAGACCTTGTTGCTCCACAGGCTGATGCTCTATCCACTGAGCAAAACCAGCTAGGGCTAGCTCTTCATACTTAATTGCTGGAATAAAAGTAGAAACCTGGATTCGGAGTTTCAGTCCTCAATGCCATCAACGATCTGAGCAACCACACAACTGCCTACCCCTCTGTAGATCTCAGTTTGCTTATTTAGAAATCAGAGGATCTGGTTCATGCCAGAGCTGGCTCTATAATTACTAGCTATGAAGTCAAATGTTTGGCACTTGGCAGCAGGCTCTGGTTTATATAACCTGTTCTACCAACTAAAAACTGTCCTTCAAAAAGTCACAGCCCTTTCACAGAGGCTGTGATATGTTTTAAAAAAACATGTTCTCTGCCCTACCCGGTTTGGCTCAGTGGATAGAGCGTTGGCCTGCGGACTGAAGGGTCCCAGGTTCGATTCCGGTCAAGGGCATGTACCTTGGTTGTGGGCACATCCCCAGCACGGAGTGTGCAGGAGGCAGCTGATCGATGTTTCTCTTTCATCGATGTTTCTAACTCTCTATCCCTCTCCTTTCCTCTCTGTAAAAAATCAATAAAATATTTAAAAACAAAACAAAACATGTTCTCTCTGTGGGAAGACTGTGAGGGTCTGCCTTGAGGGTTCACTCTGAAAATGATCACATCACCTCTTTAAATGATGCTCCAAGAACCCTCCATCAATTCCCTAGTTAACTTACTCCAATTAATCATAAATCACAGCAAATTCTTCATTCCATGTAGCCCAAGCTCATTCTTTGATAGTTTCCTCTTCTCCTGGCGTGAGTGGAGATAGGTCACTGTCCCCTCCAACACTTCAGAGACTGTAAAATAAAACATGATGCCTGCTGTGCCTGCCAGAGGTTCTTCCTAAGTTCAACTAAACACTCAGACCCAGAAGCCTTCCAGAAGCCAGACTTGGCTTTAGTCAACTCAAAACAACATAGGGGGGAACCGCAACTGACCAGCATGGCAACATTAGAGTTCATCTCACAAGAGCTCTGGTCTCAGTCTGGCACAGCATTCAGCTCAGGTGCATGTTGATCCATGTTGCTCAGGTGGTGTAAGAGCCTCGCAGGCTGAGAGGCCATTATATTTTAGCATACATCCATGGATATAGTTTTCAGGTTCCTGACAAAAGATAGGCACAGTTCAAAAGTCACCATACTCAGAGAGGCACAGAGGAGGGTGCTCAGCTAGATATGTTTAGTTCATGGAAACCAATGCCATAAAACATACCTTATTCTCCCCATTTGGACATTGGTGCTCAGAGAAGTGGTAATAACTGATAGAGCCAACATGTCCTGACTTTAATCTCCACTGTTATTTCCATTATATCATAGCTGCCTCATTTTGAATGGAATTTTTTTATCTTCACTGTGGCTATAAAATAGTCAACATAATTTGAGTAGATTTAAGAGAAGTATACTGTGAACAAATAATGACTGAAAACTTCCCTAACCAGGTAAAGGCAAAAGACACACAAGTGTAGGAAACACAAAGAGTCCCAAACAAGATGAACCCAGAGAGGCCTACACCAAGTCACATTATTATTAACACTAGAAAGACTGAAATTTAGTATATGCCTATATTGCCCAAAAGCAGTCAAAATGACTACATTGTGAAAGAATAATATCGGAGCACTCTTCATTTATGTTCCTTAGCTTTTCCAATAACTCACTTCTATTCAACATTTCTTTCATGAATTTAGGGCACAAAAGAAATAAAATAAACAACTTATTAGAACAAGTATCACTGCATAAAGATTCGAATAACAAGTACTAGTTTAGCTTATTGAGCAACTGCAACTTATCAAGTATCGACAATTTATCATGTACTTGTATGTTATCATGTGACAGTAATTGAAAAAAAAATGAAAACTGTTATTTCAATACAGAGCCGAACTGGTCATATAAGAAATTTACTCAATTCAATAATAAGAGTTAAAATTTCCCAAGCAGTCAAAATGACTGCTTTTGGGCAATATAGGTATAACACATATATATAAATAACAGAAATGAAGGAGGGGGGAGGTAACTACAATTATTAATAAACGCATTTATATGTTGTACAAAAAGTCACAAAATTCTAAGACATTGTGTCCTTATATACATAATTGTTTTTCTAATTGAAATTAAAAAGCAGTCAAAATGACTTCCTTGGGCAATCTAGTGTTAAAATGGCAAAGGTTAAAGACAGAGAATCTTAAAAGCAGCAAAAGAAAGATAGTCAGTTACCTACAAGGAAGCTCCCATAAGACTGTCAATTGATTTCTCAACAGAAATTTTTCAGGCTAAAATACCAACGGCATATTTCACAGACCTAGAACGAACTCTCCAAAAATTCATCTGGAATAAAAAACGACCCCGAATAGCTGCAGCAATCCTGAGAAAGAACAAAGTAGGTGGGATCTCAATACCAGATATCAAGCTGTATTACAAAGCCACTGTTCTCAAAACTGCCTGGTACTGGCACAAGAACAGACATATAGATCAATGGAATAGAATAGAGAGCCCAGAAATCAGCCACAACCAATACGCTCAATTAATATTTGACAAAGGAGGCAAGAACATACAATGGAGTCAAGATAGTCTCTTCAATAAATGGTGTTGGGAAAATTGGACAGATACATGCAAGAAAATGAAACTAGACCACCAACTTACACTATACACAAAAATAAACTCAAAATGGATAAAGGACTTAAATATACGACTGGAAACCATAAAGATAGTAGAAGAATCCAAAGGCAACAAAATCTCAGACATATGCCAAAGCAATTTCTTCACCAATACAGATCCTAGGGCATTGGAAACTAAAGAGAAAATAAACAAATGGGACTACATCACAATAAAAAGTTTCTGCACAGCAAAAGAAACCATCACTAAAACAACAAGAAAGCCCACTACATGGGAGAACATATTTGCCAATGCTATCACTGATAAGGGTTTAACCTCCAACATTTATAGGGAACTCATACAACTCAACAAAAGGAAGATAAACAATCCAATCAAAAAATGGGCAAAGGACCTAAATAGACACCTTTCAAAAGAGGACATTCAGAAAGCCAAGAGACATATGAAAACATGCTCAAAGTCGCTAATCATCCGAGAGATGCAAATCAAAACAACAATGAGGTACCATCTCACACCTGTCAGAATGGCTATCATCAACAAATCAACAAACAACAAGTGCTGGAGAGGATGTGGAGAAAAAGGAACACTTGTGCACTGCTGGTGGGAATGCAGACTGGTCCAGCCACTATGGAAGACCGTATGGAGTTTCCTCAAAAAACTAAAAATGGCCGAAACCGGTTTGGCTCAGTGGATAGAGCGTCGGCCTGCGGACTGAAGGGTCCCAAGTTCGATTCTGGTCAAGGGCATGTACCTGGGTTGCGGGCACATCCCCAGTGGGAGGTGTGCAGGAGGCAGCTGATCGATGTTTCTCTGTCATCGATGTTTCTAAGTCTCTATCTCTCGCCCTTCTTCTCTGTAAAAAATCAATAAAATATATTTAAACCAAAAACTAAAAATGGAACTCCCATTTGACCCTGTGATCCCACTTCTAGGAATATATCCCAAGAAACCAGAAACACCAAGCAGAAAGGATATATGCACCCCTATGTTCATAGCAGTACAATTCACCATAGCTAAGATCTGGAAACAGCCTAAGTGCCCATCTGTAGATGAATGGATTAGAAAACTGTGGTACATCTACACGATGGAATACTATGCTGCTGTAAAAAAGAAGGAACTCTTACCATTTGCAACAGCATGGATGGAACTGGAGAGCATTATGCTAAGTGAAATAAGCCAGTCAACGAAGGAAAAATACCACATGATCTCACTCATTCATGGATAATAGAAACCATTATAAACTTTTGAACAATAATAGATACAGAGGCAGAGCTGCCTCAAACAGACTATCAAACTACAGTAGGAAGGCCGGGGAGGCGGTAAGAGATCAACCGAAGGACTTGTATGCATGCATAAAAGCATAACCAATGGACATAAGACACTGGGGGGTAGGGGAGGCCAGGGGATTGTCAAGGGTGGGGGAAAAAAAGGAGACATATGTAATACTCTTTGTAATACTTTAAGGAATAAATTAAAAAAAAGAATGCAGATATATAATAATCCTAACAGCAAGAAATGCTGAGAAATAAGCTCAGAGGGGGAAATAAAGATATTTTTGGTGACTGGTTTGCAGTCTCTACCACAAGGGCTGAGGCTGGGCTTGAACCCAGATAGTATGACACCAGCCAATCAGAGCAACTATATGCAAATTAACCCAACCAAGATGGCGGCCGGCAGCCAAGGAGCTGGAGCGAGCAGGAGGTTTGCTTGTTCCAGTGATGGAGGAAGCCAAGGTTCCCCGCCTGCCACGGCCCGGCTCTGAGCTCCACTGAAAGAAACAAAGTTTCAATTATAGAAGCTAAGCAAACCCCAGACACCTGCTTTCAGCCAGCCGTGGCCACGGAGCTGGAGCGAGCAGGACAGCAACAATGTTTCAATTATAGAAGCCAAACAAACCCCAGATACCTGCTTTCAGCCAGCCATGGCCACGGAGCTGGAGCGAGCAGGAGCCGGGTCTGAGCTCCACTGAAAGCAACAAAGTTTCAATTATAGAAGGTAAACAAACCCCAGATACCTCCTTTCAGCCGGCCGTGGCCACGGAGCGGGAACGAGCAGGAGTGGGTTGCCTCTGGCGATGGAGGAAGCCAAGTTTTCCTCAGGTCTCTGCTAAAGGCAACAAAGTTTCAATTATAGAAAGTAAATAAATCCCAGAAAAAAAAGAAAAAAAGGAGAGGCTGGGAGCTTACATCACCAGGGTGCTTGGCCAGCCTGAAAACGGCCCTCAGCCCCTCACCCAGACTGGCCAGGCACCCCAGTGGGGACCCTCCACCCTAAAGGGGGTGTGGCTAGCCTGAAAACAGCCATCAGCCCCTCACCCAGGCTAGCCAAACCTCCATGGGGTGAGGGTCCCCACTTGGGTGGACATCCCCGAGGGGTCCCACACTGCAAGAGGGCATAGGCCGGGCTGAGGGACCCCCCCCCACAAGTGCACAAATTTTTGTGCACCAGGCCTCTAGTATAAATATAAATAACTAGAGGCCCAGTGCACGAATTTGTGCATAGATGGGGTCCAGCTGGCCCGGCCCCAATCAGGGTGGATCAGGGCTGGGCCTATCAGGAGGAGGAGATGGCGGGAGGTTGGCCAGCCGGCCTGGCCGGATCAGGGCCCGATTTGGGCCACCAATCAGGGCCTGGCTGGCTGGGAGAAGGGGCCGTGGGCGATTGGCCAGCAGGCCCCACCCCTGATTGGGGGTGAGGCCGGCCATGAGGAGAAGCTGTGGGTGGTGGGCCTGCCAGCCCCACACGTGAATGGGGTGGGTGGGTGGTGCCAATCGGGGGCCAGTGGCCTGGGGGAGGGGCCATGGGTGGTTGGCCAGCCAGCCCTGCCCCTGATCAGGGTAGAGGAACGATCTGGGGTGGGGCTGGGCAGAGGGAGGGGCTGCAGGAGGTTGGCTGGCCAGCTCTGCCCCCTTATTGAGGTGGGGTGGTGATCAGGGGTGGGGCTGGCTGGGGGTGGGGGGGGCTATGGGCCAATCAGGGTGGTGGGGGCCCATCGGGCCTGGCTGAACAGGGGGAGGGGCTGAAGGAGGTTGGCTGGCCAACCCTGACCCCTACTGGGATAGGGGGTGTGATCAGGGGTGAGGTGGTCAGGGGGCCCCCTATTCGGGTGGGGGTTGAGATCAGGGGCAGGCGGGGGGGGGGGGGCGGGGAGGGAGGGGGCGTTTGGCCTGCCAGCCCACTCTTGATCGGGGTGAGAGAGTCCGATCAGGGGCAGGCTGGCAGCGGGGAGGGGCCGCGAGGTTGGCCATCAGCCCCACCCCCTGATCAGGCCGGTTCACTGGCCACAGTGGGTATCATAGCAACTGGTTGTTAGGTTGTTATGACTGATATGGTAGCTGTTTTTTTATATATATAGATAGCAATAAATACAATAAATACATACTTACCAATAATCACTTTAAATATAAATGAATAAAATGCTCTAATTAAAAAACATAGGGTAGCTGAATGGATAACAAAACTATATATATATATATATATATATATATATATATATATATATATATATATATATATATATATATATATATATATAAAATCTATAAGAGATGCACCTCAGGTTGAAGACACACAGATTGCAAGTAAAGGGATGGAAAAAAGACATTTCATGTAAATGGACAAATGGAAGAAAGACTACAAAGAACATTACATAATGATAAAAGAATCAATCCAACAAAAGGATATAACCTTTCTAAACATTTATGCACCCAACATAGGGACACCTATATATAAATATATAAAGCAAATATTGATGGATATAAAGGAGAGATCAACACTAGTACCGTCAGAGTAGGGAACTTTAACACCCCATTGACATCAATGGGAAGATCTTGCAGACAGAAAATCAACAAGGAAACAGCAGTCTTAAATGATGCATTAGACCAGATAGATTTAATGCATATTTTCAGAACATTTCACCCCCAAACTGCAGGATATAGATTCTTTTCAAGAGCACATAGAACATTTCCCAGGATGAACCACACATTTGGCCACAAAAAAAGTCTCAATAAATTTTTTTTTTTAATATATTTTATTGATTTTTTACAGAGAGGAAGGGAGAGAGATAGAGAGTTAGAAACATCGATGAGAGAGAAACATCGATCAGCTGCCTCCTGCACACTCCCTACTGGGGATGTGCCCGCAACCCAGGTACATGCCCTTGACCGGAATCGAACCTGGGACCCCTCAGTCCGCAGGCCGACGCTCTATCCACTGAGCTAAACCAGTTCCGGCTCAATAAATTTTTGAAGATTGAAATCATATTAAGCATCTTCTTCAACCACAATGGTATGAAACTAGAAATCAATTATTAAAAAAATCTGAAAAACACACAAACACATGGAGACTAAATAACATTTTACTAAACAATGAATGGCTTAATAATGAGATCAAGGAAGAAATCAAAAAGTACCTTGAAATTAAGGAAAATAAAAACACAACAACTGCCCAGCTGGTGTGGTCCAGTGGTTGAGCATTGACCTATGAACCAGGAGATCATGGTTTGATTCCCAGGCAAGGCGCACACACAGGTTGCAGGCTCGATCCCCAGTGTGGGGCATACAGGAAGCAGCTGATCAACGATTCTCTCTCAATATTGATGTTTCTAGCTCTCTCTCTCTCTCTCCCTTCCTCTCTGAAATCAATAAAAAAAAAAAAAAAAAAGTAAAAACCCCACAACAACCAAAAATCTATGGGACACAGCAAAAGCAGTCCTAAGAGGGAAATTCATATCAATACAGCCCTACATCAATAAACAAGAAAAATCTCAATCTTACCTTACACCTAAAGGAACTAGAAAAAGAATGACAAAGTCCAAAGTGAATAGAAGAAAGAAAATAATAAAGATCAGAGAGGAAATAAAATAGTCTAAAAATAATGCAAAAGATCATTGAAACCAAGAGCTGGTTCTTTTAAAAGATAAATAAGACTAATAAACTTTTAATCAGATTCATCAAGAAAGAAAGAGGACCCAAGTAAATAAAATCAGAAATGGAAGAGAAGTAACTGACACCACATAAATACAAAGGATAAGAAAATACTACAATTGTATGTAAACAAATTGGACAATCTGGATGAAATGGATAAATTCCTGGAAACATACAATCTTCCAAGACTGAATCAAGAAGAAACGGAAAATCTGAACAGACCAATTACAACCAACAAAATCAAAGCAGCAATAAAAAATACTCCCCCAAAAACAAAAGTCCTAGACTGATGGCTTCACAGGTGATTTTTATCAAACATCCAAAGAAGAACTAACACCTATGCTTGTCAAACTACTCCAAAAAATTCAAGAGGAGGGAAGATTCCAAAGCTCATTTTACAAGGCCAGCATTATCCTGATTTCAAAATCAGATAAAGACATGACAAAGAAAGAAAATTGTGGGCCAATATCCCTGATGAACATAGATACTAAAATCCTCAACAAAATATTAGCAAACCAAATCCAGCAATACATTAAAAAGATCATACACCATGATCAAGTGGGATTTATTCCTGGGATGCAAGATTAGTACAATATTTGCAAATCAATTAATATAATAAACCACATAAATAAAATGTAGGATAAAAATCATATGATCATAGTTATGATAAAAACTCTCAGCAAAATGTGAATAAAGGGAGCATACATCAACATAATAAAGGCCAGATATGACAAATCCACAGCTAACATCATACTCAACAGGGAAAAATTAAAAGGGTTTCCCTTAAGATCAGGAACAAGACAGGATGTCCACTTCCACCACTCTTATTCAATCAACTTGATATGGGAAGTCCTAGCAACAGCAATCAAACAAAAAGAAGAAATAAAAAGCATCCAAATTGGAAAGGAAGAAGTAAAACTGTCAATATTTGCAAATTAACATGATAAAGAGAGAACCCCAAAGATTTCAGCAAAAATTCACTAGAATGAAAAATGAATTCAGCATAGTAGCAAGATACAAAATAAATATTCAGAAATTAGTTGCATTTTTATACACCAATGATGAACTATCAGAAAGAGAAACTAAGGAAACAACTTCATTTACAATTACTTCCAAAAATAGAAAATACCTAGAAATAAATCTAACCAAGAAGGTAAAAGACCTATACTTAGAGAATTATAAGACACTGGGGAAAAAAAAGAAAGAAATGGAAGAAGATACAAATAAATGTTCTCATGGATAGGAAGGATTAACATCATTAAAATGTTCATACTACCAAAGCAACCTATTGATTCAATGCAAATCCTATGAAAATATCAATGGTGTTTTTCACAGGACTAGAACAAATAGTTCAAAAACTTATATGGAGCCAAAAAAGACCCCAAATAGCTACAGCAATCTTAAGAACAAAGAACGCAGTTGGAGATATCATGCTACTTAATGGCAAGAACATAAAATGGGGTAAAGACAGTCTATTTCAATAAATGATGTTGGGAAAACGGGACAGATACATGCAAAAAGAGTGAAACTAGACCACCTTTTTACACTTTATAATAATAAAAGTGTAATATGCAAATTGACTGAATGGCCGAACAGTGGAACGACCGTCCAGACGTCCTTCCAGACAACCTTCTGGACGAAGCCAGGGCTGCAAGGGAAGCCCAGGTCCCAGGTGCCAGAGGGAAGCCGGTGCCGGCAGCCAGGGGACGGAAGGACTACTCTTGCATGATTTTCGTGCATTGGGCCTCTAGTCCTCTCCTATATAATAAAAGCCTAATAGGCAAGTAGACCGAACGGCAGGCTATGATGCCCACTGACCTCCAGGGGGCGGACGCTCAACACAGGAGCTGCCCCCTGGTGGTCAGTGTGCTGCCACAGTGGGAGCACCACTCACTTGACCAATCAGTTCCGGCCCACCAGCTCGGCAGCAGCCACTCACTCCCTCAGTAGTCCTGCAGGTCCAATCTCCAGAGAACGGGCCAGGTGCCGTCAGCAAGATCCCATCAGCACTGCCGGCTCCTAGAAGCTGGCCTCGGGCACCATGGCCGCTTCCCCTCCCTAGACATTCCACAAGGAAGAACCGATATAAAAGCAGCTGCCAGGTGGCTCCCGACAACCAGCACAAACATCAGTGAGATGGATCCGGATCCCAGGCCCACAAGGACATCCCACCACCCGCCTGGAGGGCCTATGGCTTTCTGGCCCCCCCACCCCCTACCCCCCTTGGGACAGGTGCCAGGTGTAGGGCTCATGGCTGGCAAGCACCGCTGTGGCAGCGCAAGCCTCTCCCGATTGGGACTGACTGGACACGAGCCTGTGGCAGGCGCAGCGAGGCCGGGATGAGCGGCATGCGGTGTTGGACTGCTGGTTTCGGTCCGATTCCCCGCGGGCCACCCCAAGGGACCCCACCTGTGCACGAATTCGTGAACCGGTCCTCTAGTCATCAATAAACCAACAAACAACAAGTGTTGGTGAGGATGTGGAGAAAGAGAACCCTCGTGTTGGTGGGAATGCAAACTGGTGCAGTCACTTTGAAAAACAGTATGGAGGTTCCTCAAAGTATTAAAAATAGAACTGCCCTGTGACTCAGCAATGACACTTCTGGAAATATATCCAAAGAAACCCAAAACTCTAATTCAAAAGAATATATGCACCCCTATGTTCATTGCAGCATTATTTACAATAGCCAAGATATGGAAGCAACCTAAGTGCCCATCAAATAGATGAGTTGTTTAAAAAGCAGTGATCCATACATGCAGGGGAATATTAGTCATAAAAAGACTGAAACCTTAGCATTTGTGACAGCATGAATGGACTCAGAGAGTATTATGCTAAGTGAAATAAGTCAGACAGAGAAAGACAAATACCATCTGATTTCACTTATATGTGGAATCTAAAGAACATAATAAACGAACAAACTAAACAGAAACAGACTCATAGATGCAGAGAACAAACTGATGGTTGCCAGAGGGGAGGAGAGTTTGGGGGACTGAGTGAAAATGTTGAAGTACAAATTAGTAGTTACAAAATAGTCATGGGGATGTATAGTACAGCATGGGGAATATAATCAATACTACAGGGTGCGGGAAAGCAGGTTTACAGTTGTGAGTACATGAAACAAAGTTTATTTTTGCATTGTCATTTATTAATTATTGTATTATTTTGCATACAAACAACTGTAACCCTACTTTGGCCCCATCCTGTATTGTATAGTGCCATGGTAGGTACGTGAATTATTGGGGTATCACTTTGTAAGTTGTATAATTGTCTAACTAACCACTACTCTGTACACCTGAAATTAATATAAAGTAATATTAAATATCAACTGTAATAGAAAATTTTTTTAAAAAATCATTAAATTAAAAAAAGATTTCTCCAATACCACATAAGGGCAGGACACCACAGCTGGTTGAGAATGGAGAGAGAAGCTGGAGGGCTCCTCAAACAAAGACAGAAGCCACACCTGGGGTAATAAGTAATAGGCTGCCCTAGCCAATTTGGCTCAGGGATAGAGCATTGGGCCTGCGGACTGAAGGGTCCGGGGTTTGATTCGGGTCAAAGGCCCCAGGTTGCCGGGCTTGATGTCCAGCAGGGGGCGTGAGGATGCAGCCAATCAATGATTCTCTCTCATCATTGATGTTTCTATCACTCTCTTCCTTTCCCTTCCTCTCCTCTCTGAAATCAATAAAAATATATTTTTGAAAAAGCAGCAGGCATTTTGCAGATAGATTTAAATGAATTACTTTAAATGGAGAGACTATTTTCTGAAATTTGAACCATTTCATAATTGCATAAATTTAGACAGAAATTTTCATTTTTGGTAATAAAGGCCTTTGAACCTATAAGCTCCAGGAAGCTCTATTTTTCTCTGGCACCAGGCCTTGTACATATAGGAACCTCTCAGTTTCAAATACAGGTCTCGTTGTCCCTACTGACCAGTGAAATACCCTTCATGCCAACTTTTTGGCATTGAATGACAGAGAGCCAGGCTCTGGAGCTGGACTGCCTGGGTTCAAACCCTAGTTGTGCTTCTTACCACATATGTGACTTTGGGCGAGTTTCTTGCTTCTACTTCCCTAACTGTTGAACAGAATTCATAATAGTACCTACTTCATGATTATCGTGGGAATTGAAGGGGTTAACATATGCGAAGAACTTTAGAATTGTGCCTGGCATACATTAAGTACTTCACAACATATTAACTATTATTATCTTTGTTTTTCAAAGTGGCTCTTTTCTGAAAGCAGGAGAGAATTCTTTTATTGGACCCCACGTCATGATTGTGGGTTCAGGAAAGATGTTACTGGGCCTGCAGAAATTATGAGGCTTTGTTTCTGCCTTTGAATAAAAGAAAAATTTCACATCCTGGAGGTTGGGAAAACACCATACTGTCCCCCTGAGCTCTCCCAACCTCATTTTCTAAAATAATTCAGCCAGACCTTGCTCACCTCCTAAAAGCTGATGAGAAACAGACCTCCTACTGGTGGTACTTTGTTTTTATATTAAAAAATGGATTTCAGTGAAAATCGATTTATCTCCTTTTTAATTTTTAAAAAATATATATTTTATTGATATTTTACAGAGAGGAAGGGAGAGCGATAGCTAGAAACATCGATGATAGAGAAACATCCATCAGCTGCCTCTTGCACACCCCCTCCTGGGGAAGTGCCTGCAACCATGGTACATGCCCTTGACCAGAATCGAACCTGGAACCCTTCAGTCCACAGGCGGATGCTATCCACTGGGCCAAACCGGTTAGGGGTCCTTTTTTATTTTGAAAAAATCACCCTTAAATAAAACATTGATTATCTAAACAATTATTCCAAATTGTATGCACCATTAAAAATATGACATTAACACTATTTCAATACTATGTAAGATATTATAGGGCCAATGAAAAGGAACAATGTATGATCTCTAACGATCCAGTAAAAATAAGGCAAACGTTGCAATAAGAATGAGCTGAGTAACATTCATGTTTCCCTGGCACGAGAGCGAGGAATGAAGAGACAAAGAAGAAGTCAAGGGAAATTTATTTGAATCGGTGGATTAAAAGTTAACGATTTCAAACAAGCCCTTGAAGAGTTGTCCTGCGGGGAGTTGGGTTTTCTGCAAGCCACAGGAGACAGCGCCACCTACTGGCCTCCGAATTAGCCCAACGGGTAGGAAGAGGTAAGAGGGGTTGTGGTTCAGGCGCAAAATTCCCCAAAGATGTGTTTCAAGCTGTTTTGGTGTGGAAGCCACCCTTTCCGCCTACCTCCTCCTCCGTCAGGAAGTTGCGCCCCCGGAAGCTTCTTGCGCTATGGGCTTCTGGTTTCTGGACTCTTGGGGGAAGGAATGGGAAGGGATGTGACCTGGGGCGTGGCGGAGATCTAAAGCAGCGATTCTCAAACTCCGCTGCATATTTGAATCACCTGGGGAGCTTAAACATCAGGACGCCCAGGCCTACCCTGCACCAGGGAAGTGCTCCGGCCTGGGACCCAGGCCCCGGCATCAGGGATGTTTAAATCTCCTCAGGTGACTCCAATGTGTGCTGAGACCAGTAGCTGTCAGGGCCGTGGCCCTTCCCCAGTTGGTTTCACCCCTTGCTGACCTCAAAGAACTTTCCGTCTAATGTAGAGACCAGCAGAATGGCATGCCTATGCTCCTGCCCTGTGTTAGGACTGTGGTCCCAGGATGCCTTTCTCAAGGTCAGAGAGGCCCCTGAACTTAAAAACAAACAAACAAACAAGCAAGCAAAGAAACCCGCCCCAAACCCACACACAAAAACCTGGAGATTCGTTAAGTAAACTGGGTCTGAGGCCCAAATCCCCCACACCAACAAACAGTTCTCAGAAACCAGCAGGGTGTCCAAGAATTCAACTCAGTTCAGACACTAAACTCCTGGAGCTAGCATCAGATTCCACAGGTTAAGGATTCAGGCCTACAGGACTGCCCTGCTCCCCACCTCCACCCGCTTCAGCCACCAGCTGCACACTGTGCTCTGACCTACCGGCCACAGACTGGAGGTTCCAACCATCCCCTCCGACTCAGAATGCTAATCACAAGTCTAGGTTGTCACCTGTACTCCCGACCAACTGGCTATAAATCAGAGGTTCCTTGGGCCCCTCCTTGGGTTCACTTAGTTTGTTAGAACAGCTCACAGAATTTAGAAACATTACTTACTAGATCACTGGTTTATTGGAAAGGGATATAGCCCAGGAACAGCCAGATGGAAGAGATGCAAAGGGCAAGGTATGTGGGGAGGGCAGGCGCATCCATGCCCTCTCCAGGTATGCTACTCTCCCTGAATCTCTACTGTTCACCAACCTCCCCCAGCCCCACACGCTCTCCAAACCTCAGCCTCATGGGTTTTTATGGAGGCTTTGGTTTCCTAGTCATGATTGATTAAATCACCGACCATTGGTGGTTGATTTAGGGGTGAGACTGAAAATTCCAACCCTCCAATCACATGGTTGGTTCCAAAAGTCACCTCATTAACATAACAAAAGACACCTTTCCCCGCCCGCCGCCCCCCCAACACTTAGGAAATTCCGAGTTTCAAAAACTGTGAAGCAGGAATTGTGAACAAAGCAAAATAGACTGACCTCGTTTTATTTCACTTTGCTATATTGCACTTCACAGATGTTGCATTTTTTTTTACAATTGAAAGCAAGACCCTTCACCAGCAAAAAGGTTACAACTTGGTTTATTGCAGTGGTTTGGAACCGAACCCACAATGTCTTCGAGGTATGCCCGTACTCAACCTGGCCTAACAGCAGAATCCAGAGGCATCAGGTATGGGCTGGTTATATACTCCAGCTTCATATTGCGGTGGTGTTCTCAGCTCTGTCTTCCTCTGTCAGCTCAGCAAAACTGAAGCAGTTCAAGGCTTCACGTCTTTCAGCCCATTTTCCAGAAGGAAGAGTTTCCCTTCCTCCAAGCCTCCCACCAGAGTTTGGGCTTCACCCTAATTGCATCCACTTACGCCGTGTAATTCACTCTTCAGCCAGGCACTGGAGCAAGGGGGGTGGGATTCTGCTGATTGGCTCAGGCTAACCCAAGCCCGCCCCCGGAAGCTGAGGATCCAATCAGTCCCACCGGAAGGGCTTGGCTGTTTCCTAATGGGCGGGGAGTGGGATGTGCGCCGGGAAGCCGCTGAAAATATCTACTATCTGTTCAAGAATGCCTTGGGCCGTCCCACAGCCCCTAAGGAGGACAGCAGGTGTCAGTCTAGCTTGCCATGTGTCATGGTCGCTAATGAAAGTGAGACTCACTGCGGCGCGTGCAGCACCAAAAGCTCCGAACACAACACGAAGAAGGACGCCGTCTACCAAAGACGCTTTATTTGTTACCTTTCACATGAACAGTCGACAACAAACAATAGTAACAACAAATACAAGTAACTTGCAAGGGGACCAGACATTAGACATAAATAAGGACACTCTTGACATTAAAGAAAGCCCGTGCTGGGTGTGGCTTCTCGGGTGTGTGGGGGCCACAGCGCGGCCTCTGTCGCCAGGGGAGGCGGAGGCCTCATGAGGTGCCTGTGGAACCCGCATCACCAGGCTGGACATCTGGACCCAGAGCACAAGCTCCCTGTCCCACCCTCAGCCAGACAGGAGGTCTGCCATTTCAAAGTGACTTCAAGCTCTTGCTCCTGGGATTTTTGTCTTCACTCCTTTCCCTAGGCTCTGGGCCTTGGGTAGGGGCTGCATTAGAGGAAGTGCCCATTTGCTCTCTGAGGATGAAGGTGACTCCTGCACCTTGTCCTCACTCATCTCCCAGTCCAGCTTCCTTCTGCCTCTGTTCCTCCTGCTCCTGGTCATGGCTTTTCTCCCTGCCTCTCTCACCTACTGGCATTTCAAAAACTCTGAAATGCACCCCGCCATGGACACTGCTGGTCCACGCCTTCTAATTCACAAAAAGGTCCTGCATTCCATCACTCCTCCAAAACATCTGAGACATGTCTTTTTTCTGTCTTCTTGGGGTGAGGCCATGTCACAAGCTCCGGCAATTCAAGAGCAATGCAATCCCTACAGCTGAGGGCCAGAAGAACCTTAAAAGGTGGTATCTCTTCCTTTGCCAGCACCTCCACAGCTGATGTGTGAGCATCTCCCAGAAGTGGGTCACTGATCTGCAGGCTATCAACCCAAGAGCAGCATTTCCCCAGGAGTAAACAATCTTGGGAACTTTCCTCTAGATTGGCAATGGTTATTGTTGCCCATCAGGGAGAGAAAAAACAAAACATACCAAACAACAAAACCCTAACCATTGTACAGCTTGGAGAAAATCAACTGTCTTACAAGTGCTAATAGCATCTGAGTGCATTTAATTTCATAGGGACTTAAATAGCAAACAAGCTATCATCATTGCAGACATCCCCAGCTTCCACTCAGAGGGGCTGGATGTCAGATGGAAGAACAATACCAGGCCAGGTCTTCACTGCTGCATTAGTCTCTTCGTCAAAGTAAAAGCTCAGACACTGAGTTAAGGGCCATCGATGGTTCCAATTTTTTTACCGCCCTAGACAACAAGAGAGAAAGGAAGAAGGAAAAAAAACACACAACTCTTAGAAAAGCAGTGTTCCAACAGCAACACAGGAGAAAATTTAGATGCATAAATTATTTTGATGAACATTCTTTGAATACTGTTTTTAAATTAGAACCTGTCAGTGTGTTAGATCTTTGTCCTATGAGCTAGGATGCATTTTGTCCATTTCATAGATGAGAAAACAACTAACCTGTCCGAGATCACAAAGCTAGTAACAGGAAGGGCTAGGCTTTGAACCCGGGTGAAGATACAATAGCCAGGTCCCTACACGGCCCGGGGCCTTGCACTCAGGAAGCCAAACCAAGCCCACTGGCTCACCTAGTAGTCGGGGCGGGGCATGCTTCTCTGTACATAGGGGTTCTGCATGAGGCTGTCCTTGGGGAAGGTGGCTTGGACTTTAGGAAAGAGGCTCCCTTCTGCTCCGAGATTGCTGAAGCCTGTTGTCGACATTCTCACACTATGATAGTCGTTCTCAATCAGGTTCTGTTCTTCAATACCCTTTGTCTTCGATCTGTAATTAGTAACGGGAATTAGGATCTGACAATGGCAGAAAGTTCCTGAAAGCAAATGCTAAGGCCAATACTCTTTTTAAAAAATGTTTTAAAATTTGCAAATATTTTCAAATTTACCATAGTTGAATTACCAAAAAAATATTGCAGAGTTCTCATACATCATCGCCCAGATTTCCCACTTGTTAACATTTCTGAACCATTTAAGCTTAAGTTGCAGACCTGCTTACCCATAACCTATAATATTTCAGTGTAGCGTCCGTAAGCCTGAGGACTGTCTCCTCATAAGCTTCGTGTAACCATTAAAACCAGAGGGCTAACACGGATCCGACATTACCATCTAATTCCACCAGGCCACATAGATTTCGCTAATGTTAGTATTCCTAAGTGTGCTTTTGAATTATTTACGGAAATAACAATAGAAGTCAAAGAGAAAAGATGGTTTGTGATACATTTTTCCATTCAAGCCAAGTCTATGTCTGTAGAAGCACCTCAGTGAGTGAAACAAGTTCAAGGTATAGAGGTCTTAATGCCTTTCTGTATTGGCCTCGGGGATAAGCATTTCAAGCCAAGTGAAATTCTTACAGGTGAAGGAGGCGTCTGCCCCAGTTCAACCTGATCATGACCCTATTCTTCCTTCTGTCCCTCAGGCCACAGACCTGCCCCTGCAGTGTCCTAGACCAGTGGTCGGCAAACTGCGGCTCGTGAGCCACATGTGGCTCTTTGGCCCCTTGAGCGTGGCTCTTCCACAAAATACCACATGCGGGCACACATCTACAATGCAATTGAAACTTCGTGGCCCATGCGCAGAAGTCCATGCGCAGAAGTTCTGCCAGCAAATATATAGAAATCAAGGGCATTTCCCAGGACAGGAACACTTCCATTCCATACCTCAGGAAGATAAGTGCAATCACCATGCCAAGAATGAGGATGCCAGCAATGGTGCCCACGATAGTGAGAATCAGCTGAAATGCTGAAAGGAAAAAGAGAAGAGTTGGAGCAGTATCCTACAAGCAAGCCCCCGCTGTCTGTCTCCTGCACAGGTGTGCGTGTTCCGGGGGCTCACCCAATCAGGCTTTCAGCTAGCTCGGACCCCTCCAGGGCCAGCTTGGATGGGTCCCTCACCTCTCCCCCCCACCTCCAAACCCCAACGGTATCTTCAGAACTCAATCAGAAGAGGCAGCCTTGCCCGATGAAAGACCAGAAACGTGAAGGCGGCCATGGAGGCCATGGGATCTGTAGGGAATGGGATCTCAACCGAGGACTACACTCCCTCCTGAGCTCCGCTGCCTTTGGCTGCCCCCCACACCTGACCTGGATGATAAGCTGGGGCGGGGGGGACCTAGGAGGTTGGGGTTAAGTTATCACTCATAGAGTAGACAGGCAATGGCTTGGTAGAATTGGTGAGGGGAGAGTCTGCAGGTTCATTACCACCAGCCTCCCTCTCGAGATGTGTTGTCCAGCACGGCTGAGCACTTGAGATGTGGCTATGAGCTGGCCGGTGTGTGTAACATGCACAGTGGATTTCAAATACATTTGAAAAACACCTTAAAATATCCCGTGAATAATTCTTATGTTGATGACATGTTGAAGGGATAACATTGTTGATACAGTGAGTGAAATAAAATGTCATTAAAATCAATTTCTCTTTACTTTTAGAAATGTACTTAGAATTTTACAATTTGAAATTAAATATGATGCTCACGTTATATTTCTATTAGATCATGCTGCCCTGGACCCTTTCTCTCTCTGCCACCTGACTGTCATGTATGCCTCCGCCTGGGTTCACGGGGCTGTAGGCCATTACACCTCCAAGGTCATCCAGCCTCACCTTCTCATTGTATAGGTGTGGACACTGAAAGCCCGGAAGGAAGAAATGACTTAGTATATCCAGTTCTGCCAGCAAATATGTAGAAATCAAGAGCATTTCTCATCACTAACTTTGGAGGTGACTGGAGGCCAAACGTAATATTTCCCTCATCTTGGATCATTTTGTAAAATTTTAAATGTAAAATAATTTAAAATAGACTAATAAAGTTAGTATCGTCTCAACCTGGTGGGTGTGAAGGGTGGGAGGAAATGAAGCCGTTGAATTTGCAACAACAGATCTCAAACCACTAGGTAGCTCTGAAACATATGTCAGTATTGAAATGTCTGGTGTCTAGCTCTCCTCTTCCCCAACCACAAGCATGTTTGTAACACACGGGTCTTTTATCCTTTCTAGTAGCAGAAAATGCATAGTTAAGCTACTGTCGAAAACGAATAGGACGGTAGGATGCCCTTGGCTGACTGGGAACTTGTCCAGAGGCGCCTGCCCACCTCTTGGGCCGAGTTCTGTGATTTCCTACAGCAAAGGTGCTGCTGCCTGTGGCCTGCCGGCGGGAGGGGCTGGCACCACCCAGAGGACACGCTGCAGGCAGGTCCCTCCCCCTCTATGACTGGAGCCAGAGGCTGGGGGGGGCTGGACTGAATTCTGAATGGGATTAGTGTTTGTTTTTCAGGTGCTTAACAGCAAAGCAAGACTTTTATACTCACAGTCTTCACAGTTGACTCCACTGTAGCCAAATGCACACCTAAGATACAAGACATGACAGGAAACCATGGTAAAGGGCGTGTGGGAGCGTGTCAGGGTTCCCACCCTGCCCCCACGTCTTCCTTCCCGCCGTTCTCTCATCCTCCCCTCCCTTGTTCTTTCTCTTCTTTCTCTTTCCTTCCTTACAGTCCCAGTCTCCAGGTGAGCATCTTCCATGGAGCTCTAGAAGGTTTGTGTGTGTGTGTGTGTGTGGGGGGGGGGTGCCACATAATCCCAGGCGGTCTTATTTTCTGCTGATGGAATACTCTGTCCCCTGAGCTCTGGGAATATTCAGCAATCCCGGGGGAGCAGAACCCCAGAGGCACGGAGCATAGGGGGACCCCCTCGGGCTGGGAGGCCATGGGCCTCTGCACTGTGCGCTGAAGAAAAGGATGGATATCCTCTGAGCTTCAGTTTCCTCACCTGCAAACAGGGGACTGACACGTTCCTGATGGTGCTGTTGTGTGAGAGGTATCCCTAGTGTGGCTCCCAGCACACAGAAGTGTCAGAAACTACTGAAGACAACAATGGCGATGATGATGATGATGATGCTCTATACCTACTGACTGACGCCAGGATACCAGCTTTCTGACCCTAAGCCATGTTGCATAAGCTCTATCCTTATCCTTTACCCCCTACCCAGCTCCAGCCATGGCAGGATAAGAAGGGAGTGGTTTCTCTTACGCTTGGCAGCTCCCCTTGGGCTCCCTCTGGTAGCCCGGCAGGCACACGCAGTCAAGGCTCCCATTGCTCTGCACCAGGCACTGCATGTTGTGCTCTGCTTTGCAGGTATCAGGACACTTTGGACCCAAAGCTTCAAAACAGAGTGAATTCTGGGTCATCTTCAGAACCAACCTCTTCAGCCCCAAAGTGATAGGTCACAGAATACAATTTTTCCCATTTCTTTTTTGCGGCAAAATGAGGTGCCCCTGGGCTGTGCACACGGTGTGCCCTGAGGAGCTGCCCGTGGGCTGCCGCACCAGCTCTCGGCCAAGCCCCTGCTTCAGACACGTGTCTGGAGCCAAATGTCACAGCCCTCGGAACCTGAGATGCACCTGGACCCTTGAGCAGTAAAGTTTGTGTTTTGCAAATGTGAAAGGGGGGAGAGCAGGCGTTGTGCAGAACATTTAGAAGCAGGTGGAACACTTACCAAGACACAGAGCCGTCTGTGGGTTGGGTCTTGACAGCCCCGGTTTGCACTTGCACTGTAAGATATCCCTGCAGTTGTCTTGCTCATTTACACACCCATAGAACTCACACCGATTTTGCTCTGAGGGGCACAGATAATTCCAAAATATATTTGTTGTTATAACTGTTGTTATAATTGCCTTTTAATAAGTTTGGGGATTTAACAAATGAAAATCTGGGATTCTAAAACCCGACTCCCCAATCCTCTCTTCCATGACAATTTCCTTACATTATTCAATTCAAATTAATTCCATCGAAAGCAGTGCAATTATGTTCCAGTTCAAGATTCCTTTTGTACCTTGCTCGATGCTGGGTTCCACAAGGGACACAGTAGCTATATAACTTTTGGGTCCCATCTTGGTAGAATTACATGTTTGCATCCACAGAGAGTTGTTTCAAGCAACTCATAATCCAGACTTTAAGTACAATGGAACATTAGGGGCTCAAGTTACTAAAGGTAACATCATGGAGGAGATGGGAATTGGGCTGCCTTGAAAGATAGGGAAGATTTGAACAGTCAGAGGAGAGGCAAAATCTTTCTAAGTAGAGTAAACAAGGCATGAGCAGAAGCAAAGCATTCTTGTTAGGGAGTAGTGGTGTTGTATGTGGGTAGGGGAAAGGCAGTGTGGTAAAGGGGAAGAAAATAGAAAATTCTTGGCTTTGCCATTGGGGCTCTTGGCTAGGGGCTCTCTCTGTTCAATCATTTGATGTTTTGGTGGGTCCAAGTTCCCTCAATCTATAAAATGGGGCGAGTAATTCTTACTTCACATGATTGTTGTGAGAACTGAATGAGCTAATGTAAGTGCACGCCCACTGTCGGAGTTTCAACAAATAATCATTCTTTTGTTCATTCATAGGTGTAGCAGGGTTTGAATGCCAGGCTAAGGACCAGGACTTTTATCCCATAAGCCTGAGAATCCATTGGTAGATTCTGAGCAGGAGCAAGGTGTGAAAAAACAATCTTTGAAGAATGTTAGTCCAGAATGGGTAAAGAGGTGATATATATATATCACTCAGCCATAAAAAGAATGAAATCTTGCCATATATGACAACATGGGTATATATAGGTTCTAGAGGATATTTTGCCAAGTGAGATAAATCAGAAAGAGAAATACCATATAATTTCATGTATATGTGAAATCTGAAGAACAAAATAAACAAACAGAAACAAACTCATAGATACAGAGGACAAATTGATGATTGCCAGATGGGAGGGAGAATGAGGGAGTGGATGAAAAAGACAAAGGGATTAAGAAGTGCAAATTGCCAGTTATAAAAATAGTCACAGGGATGTACAGTACAGCACAGGGAACATAGTCAATAATACTGTAGTAACTGTATGGTGGTAGATGGGTACTAGACTTATCAGGGTGATCACTTTGTAAGGCATATAAATGTCGAATCACTATGCTGTACACTTGAAACTAATATAATATTGTATGTCAACTGTAGCTGAAAAACAGATTTTAAAAGAATGTTACCCTAGAAGCAGGTTGGAAAGCATTTGGAATAAAAAGATGAGTCTGAGACTAGACTAGGGAGAGAGAATAGGAGGTAGAACAGTTATGTGGATACTCTCTTCCAAACATCCCAGACCTGTAACAAACCTTCCTTCATGCTATTTAAAAATGCCTCCGATTAAAAGTCTAGAGAAAAAGATTCTACAACTTTTGACACAGAAGGCAGACCCTGTCTTTGCAGCAGAGGCAGGAAGCAGAAAAAGGTGTTTCCCCCTAAAACAGTGGTTCTCAACCTTCCTAATGTCGCGACCCTTTAATACAGTTCCTCATGTTGTGGTGACCCCCAACCATAAAATTATTTTCGTTGCTACTTCATAACTGTAATGTTGCTACTGTTATGAATCATAATGTAAATACCTGATATGCAGGGTGTATTTAGGAGATCCCTTTGAAAGAGTCTTTTGACACCTAAAGGGTTCGCGACCCACAGGTTGAGAACTGCTGCCCTAAAAGTTCTGAGCCTCTCAGTTCCCTTTGCTGGGCGTACAGGCTGCTGTGGCCACGTCTAACTGGCATCCTTTGGTAATTTGTTAATATATGTAAGAGCGCATGCCTGGTCTCAGAGGGGAGAGATGTTGAGAGGAGTTGTCAAGAGAGAGCAATTCTCCAGCCGAGGTCAAATGGTTTCAAATGTGCCAGGGCTTCAAGCCAAGGCGGTTACCGAGGAGAGCCTGAACGAGAGAATTACACAGGGGACCCCAACTTTATCTTGAAGAATGCATGGGTTATTTTCAGCTGGCAACCACTCTGCATGGCCAGTCTCCATGCTGATGGGGACCCCCGGCTTCCTCGCACTTGCTAGAAGTCTCATCTAGCCAAAAGCAGAGTGTATGCAAAGGTTCATCTTGCCTTGCTGACAATTTCATCCTCCAGGGAGTAGGGGTTGGGACGGCCTGAATTGCTACTCTGCACCGAATTCTGGCCCAAGGAGAAATCGATGGGCAGGTAGAAGTGATGGGTCCCTTGGCATACAAGAACGAAGTGATAGCCAGAGAGAGGGGTATGACTTTGACGGAGTAAAAATTGGAATGTTCAGAAGGGAAAAGGTGTAACTCTGTGGCACGAGGCCCTGAAAGACGAATACAATTCTGAAAATGTAATTCTAACTGTGCAGTTGCTAAATGAGATGTAAAAAAAAAAATGTGGGGAGAGGGTCAGGGAATAGAAACTGGCATGGTTTGCACAGGAAGCTGTCAAATGAGACATAAAAAATATGGAAAGAAGGTCCCAAAACCAAAGACAGAATATTAAAAGTGTGAGAGAAAGGCTAGAGCCCCCAAAGAGCTCAATAACCAAACACAAAACAACAACAAAATCCAGTAACAAAGGGCAAAGGGATGAAGTGGGAAAAGGGGTAAACGAATGGAGGTGTGTGTGTGTGTGTGTGTGTGTGTGTGTGTGTGTGTGTGTGTGTTTTATGTGTTTTCCATGCTATAGGGGCTCAAGGAGAGGCCAGCCTGCTTGGTGTAATGTTGATGGATAACATAGGACAAACAGAACGGCTCCCAACTATTCTCTCCAGTCTCCCTGCCAGAAAATGACACGTAGATGGAAAGAGTTGAATGGACATGGCTGACGGGACTGCAGCCCAAGGAGAGCGAACAGTAGGAGGAGCCCCCATCTCTTCTGGTAGAATTTAAATGTCTTATCATAGAGCATTTACACTCCAGGTCCTGAGAGAATAGTGAGGGTCTTTGAGAAGAGGTGCTGGAACGCTATAAATGAACAGGATTTATTTATATTTTCAGAAAGAGAAGTTTGGGACCCTAGGTCAAGGAGGTCACAATCATTAAAGAGTAAACATTATAAGAGACTAAAGAGTTTTAGAAACATCGAAGAAAAGAACGGGGGAGCCAGGAAGGGAATCGGGAGTATGATGGGGCGGGGGGTGGGGCGCAGGGAGAAGAGGACCTCAGGACGGGAAAGTACCCATGTCAAATGCTGCAGACAAACCAACTGTGCCTTGGCAGACGCGTTTGGACTTGGCAGCCAGGACTGAGAATCAGTTGTGCAACGCTTCCACCGTGGCTGGCTCTCTGAGATGGGGAACTTCTGATGACTGCTGTAATAGTGTCAGTTTACTCATGCCTTCCTGGACCCATGCCCTTTGCTAGGGCCTGACACACTGCTCTTGGCCATGTGAATTGCTTTGGCCATCACGACAGCTATAAATGTGCCATAAGCAGAAACTTGAGAAATACCTATGCTTTGAGACACCCTCTCGCTGCTTTTGAAACTCTTTAGGACTAGCCTGCTGAAGGATGAGAGACCATGTGGAGCAGAGACAAACCATCCAGCTGAACCACCTTAGATCAGTCAGCCCCCAGCTGACCCACCCAGCAGCTAACAGCAATTGCTTAAAGTGAGCCCGGCAGAGATCAGCCATGCCTGGCCTAGATCAGCAGACCTGCTCGGCTGGACCCAATCCAAGTTCTGACCCACAGAATGATGGCATTGAAATAAATAAATAGGCCGCTAAGTTTCGGGGTGGTTTGTAACACAGCAAAAGTGAATTGTTACAGCAAGGCTATGAGTTTGTGTATCTGCCTAAAGGGGAAGCAGAATAGGTAAAATTTCTCTAATCCAGCGGTTCTCAGCCTGTGGGTCACGAACAATGAAAATACATCCTGCATATCAGATATTTACATTACGATTCATAACAGTAGCAAAATTACAGTTATGAAGTAGCAACAAATAATTTTATGGTGGGGGGTCACCACAAATTGAGGAACTGTATTAAAGGGTCGCGGCATTAGGAAGGTTGAGAACCACTGCCTCTTGGAAAGCTATAACTTGGAATAAAGCCCTCTTGTTTCACCTTGCTTCCTCTTTCCCTGTCCAGAGACTATTTGTTCAAGGCTACCTTCCAAAAAGAGAAACAAACTGGTCAGTTTGAGGAGTTGAGAGATAGTTAGAAAGGAGTAGAAAGCAAGTGAGAGAAGAAAGGGAGCAAGAATGGACTAGTGGAAAGTCCATTCTTGGAGATCTATAGATTCAGTTATCCAATTCCTCTTGCCCCCTTCTTACATATAATGAGAAAGTTTACAAAAAGGTAGGTAGATGTTCAGGTAAATTTTGAATAAAATTATTTCATACTTACTAGTATAGTCTGAAAAGGTATTAGGGTTGCTTGCAACTGCTTTATTAATTGCGTTAGATACGGTCGTCTCATTTTCTTCTGAAGTTTCTGCAAAAAGGTTTACTACTGTTACAGCAACCAGCTTGTCACCAGCACGCATTTCAGATCTTGCTGGAGCAGATGTTCTGAAAATGAAATTAATTCACCACTTGAGGACCTGAACACAAGCATCAACAGATTGGTCTTTGAACTTCCTGTCCTCCCAAGTCTCCCAGTTCCCTTCCTGATGCACAGATACAGCCATAGTTAGGGGCCTAATATCCCATTGGAGGATCCTTAGAAAAATTGTGGACAATCATTTTTAGAATCTAGGAGCCTGGGACTAACCAGATGATCCCAGGTATACAGATGAGGTAACCCAAGTTCAGAGAGGTTCAAACAACTGCCCATCCATGCAGCCAGGAAGCGCCATGGCCAGGATTCAGATTTGTCTGAAGCCATCCCTCCCCACTATTCCTGTGTTATCCAGTCGTGCTACAAGCAGGAACTCCCTGTTGTCCACTAAACCAAAGCAAAGGCCTGGAACGGGGCCAGCCCTCCAGCAGCCGTCCCCTGTGAACTTCCAGCTCAGAGCCTCTGTGTCAGGGCCCCGCCTCTCTGTCTGCTGCCTGCCCCTTGCCACGCGCCACTGTGCCTGCCCTTAGTCTGCCTGCTGGTCTCCTGGCTGCCAATCACACTTGCCCCTCATTCACCATCAGCTCAAAACTCACCAACTTCAGGAGGCTTTCTCTGAATTACATGCATAAATATACACTGTATCTTATTCCACAAAGAATTGACAAAGCTTATAAAGATAGATACGATGGTCAAACCATAAAATATGGATTCATTAGGGCTGCTTTTCCTGCACAACTTCATTCATCCTAGAGCAGTGGTTCTCAACCTTCTGGCCCTTTAAATACAGTTCCTCATGTTGTGGTGACCCCAACCATAAAATTATTTTCGTTGCTACTTCATAACTGTAATGTTGCTACTGTTATGAATCGTAATGTAAATATCTGATAAGCAGGATGGTCTTAGGTGACCCCTGTGAAAGGGTCATTTGACCGCCAAAGGGGTCGCGACCCACAGGTTGAGAACCGCTGTCTTAGAGCATTCTTTCCTGGGGCTGCAGTGCCGTGTGTGGATGTGCTTCCGAGAAGGCTGATACAGAACCGCTAACTTCTTGAGACCCCTTTGCCTCTTTGTGTCCCTAAATAGCCCTCAACACTGGTCACTGCATATTGATGTGCTCAATAAGTGCTTGTTTTTACTGCAGGAAGAGCTCACCACCGGTTCTTCAGCAACCACCGGTGGGATTTGGGTGTTGTCTCCCTCACTCCCCCCATATGAGGGAAGAGATGACCATGAGCCACTCATTCTTTTCCTGGCCCCTGGAATGCACATTCCGGGGATTGACCGGGTGTGGTTTGTAGCCAAGGGGTCAAACCAAACAAACGGATCCAGGTGATGCCCTGGACCATGCATGCAGATTGCTAAAGAGCCCATCACAGACAGCATCTTGCTGGCCTCAGGGTACAGTCTGCCCAGCCACACCAAGGTCAGTGTGACATCAGGCTGACTACCTCTTCCTGACCTGTGACTTCCCGCTGGCGGCCTTAGTGCTGCACAGGGAACTCAAGAGAAGATGAGAAGTCAAGCAAACGCACACCAAAGTACCCCACCGGTCCACAGCAGCCTCACCTTACTTTGTGAATCACAGTCTGTCCATAGTCAGGATTTTTAAATGCATCTGCAAACTGTGGCAGAGAAGAACAAATTTAGTAACAACTACCAAGAGGCAGGGAAAGTGATACTGTATCTAGGTTTTAACATACATACATACATTTCTAAACTCCTGTATATAAATACACATGGTTCACTGCAGAAATTATTTATTCTTGATATGCTCTCTAACACCTTTCAGTAATGTTTGCTGTAGAATGGTAAGAATGTAATATAAGTCAGGGTTATCCAAGAAAAAGTTGGAAACCTAAAAAAAGCAAAATCAATGGTCATACTCTTAAAAATTAAGGTGACTAACTTATTAGGTTTGTCTTTTTAAAGTCACGGTAAAGTTTTGCGTATTTATTAGACGTATCTGCCTGCTCCATACACGCATCAATTCACCTAAGGAACACTTCTTCAGTTGTCTGCAAGGCAAGTGCACCAGGGGATAAGAAGGCAGGCGCTATCCAATCAGGCCTGCCTGGCCGCCACTGCACAACAGAGCCAGCAAGTGAGGAGAAGGCAGGTCTGAGGTCAGACAGATCTGGGTTCAAATCCCAACCTTCTCCCTCATCAGCCTGGTGACCTTCAGAAGGTTCCTTCACTTTCCCGGTCCTTGACTGCCTAATCCACAAAATAGGCACCAGAGTATTCTCTCTCCCAGGGGGCTCTTTGGAGAATTAGAAATATTACACATACAATGCCAGGTCCCGCATGCAACAGGGCAACTCCAAATCAGGGACTAGCCATTTGGGTCCAGCTGGGTAAAACAATGGATCCTGGGAGACTTCTCAAGGTCTGAGCTGGGACTGCCCCAGCTACCAAGTCTGCTGAGAGGACCCTGCAGAAAGGAACTTGTCTCTATTTTCCTATCTCTCGCAGTTGCGAGGGAGTTCTGGCACATCCCTTTTGGATTCACAGCCTCTTGGAAATGAAAAGAACTCTCTCTGCCCTTCCTGGTGCCCCTGGGACCCTCAAGACCTGACTGAGACCAAGTCCCTAAACTGGTCTCTGGAGCTGGAGGGGCCTTTTGGTGGCCATAGTGGCCAGTGCTGGGTAAAGGCACAGGAGAAAATCCAGGGCCCCCTGGAAGGAGGAGCACCTTGACGCTGCCTTATTCAATGTACTGACTCTCATCCAGGCTGGCAAATGGGAACGTGGATGCAGAATAAGAGGAGACGACATGGGCAGCTGGCCCGTCGGGCACAGGGGCATGACCGGGGCCAGGACAGCCGGGGTTTTATCCCAGCAGTGCCAGGCACCAGCTGTTCCATCCTGGGCACTAGTTCTCTCTGTACAATCTGTAAACTCGTTTGGATAATCTTTTTTTATATGTTATCAATTCTTATAACAAAACTCTTTCGTAATGATGTAATTCCGAATGGAAAGGCATTGTCATAGAATAAGACCTGAGTTTTGATGGTAATGTCCTGCTACACTTTGAGGAACACTGGCTGGATGCCCTCTGCAAGCTCCTGCAGGCCCCACGCCTGCGGTTCTGGCGTGGAGATCTCGCGTGGACGCAGCCGCTCACGAGAACCACAGTGGAAAGGAGCAATTGTGCACCCTGGCATTTCTGACAATAGGGAGGAAGAGGACCAGATGTGCCTTCAGGTGGAGCTCCTCTTCCAGGTATTAAAAAACACACTAGCTCAGAAATGTATGCAAATTGGAATGAAAAAAAAAAAAAAAAGGAACGTCTTTAAAGGTTTTCTGTTCAATTCTGTGGAAATAATTCATTTTAAAACATCATTATATTTACTTGCTCATTTAAAAACATTCTAAGAATATTTCTTGCCATTCCCTTCTGGCCTGCAAAGTTTCTGTTGAGATAAGAGCTTATGTAACGACCGGAGTGGCATGGCTGGGGCGAGGACCATGGGGAGGCCCAGTGCCCGAGGAAGGTTCCAGGGACTCAGGTCAGCTGCTGTTCACCGACCAGTCAGAGTGCATTTCGCTACTTGAACCACTACTGGGACAGCTGTTCCACCTGAGCATCAGCCCTCTGCTCTGCGACTCAGTGTTATACAGGAAGGAAGGTTGGAAAATACTTACAAATTTTCTAATTTGCATGTATAACTTTTCATAGGCCGGCGACTTTTCATTTTCCAAGCCAGTTGTTTCTGATACCTTTACTTTAATTGTTCCAGGGAAAACCTTTCCTGAAATTCAAGCAGAATCTTTCTGTAATGTTTAATTTAAAGAGGGTCATTTTCATTTTGTTTAAAAACATACTTTAAAAGAATTCTAAGCATTATATGATGCTGTGACAGGAAGCCTGGAAATGTGATAAATGTTACCCCAAATCCCACCCAACCTAACACAACCATTTTCATTTTGGTATAAGGTATCCCCAACTTTGCAAAAGTGTGCTTCATGCGACTTCACTTTGACGAAAGGCCTACATCAGGACCTGTTTCGTAAACAAAAAAAAAACCCTAAGAGGATTTTTGCTTTTATAAAAAAAAGGTGAAAATCAAAAATAGTGTTCAGCGTTGTAAGTAATTAATTAATTTTTTAATCCTCACCTGAGGGTATTTCTTTTCCATTGATTTTTAGAGAGAGTGGAAAGGAGAGGGAGAGACACAGAGAGAGAAACATCGATGTGAGAGAGACACACATCGGTTCGGAGCTGGTGGATCAAGCCTGCAACCCAGGTATGTGGCCTTGACCGGAATCAAACCTGTGACCCTTCAGTCCGAGGGCCGATGCTCTAACCACTGAGCAAACCATCAGCATTCAGCATTTTGCAGCAAGCTGCTATCGAGGCAGCTCACACCCTGGGCAGTGAGAGTGGCTCACCAGCTCCTTCCCTAGAACACCCCTCAGCATCCCAGCACCAGACGGCCATAGCTGTGCCCTGTGTCTGCGCTTTATCTCTATGTATTTTGTGCTTTGTTAGCAGGATGTCTCCTAAGGTAATTGCTTCTTCATTTCACACCATTTCGGTGTACAAAAGGTTTTAGTGGAAAACTCTGCTTTCAGATAGCAGGGAAATCTATATTTCCCCCAGTTCCTTTTTTCCCTATGCATAGTTTATATCATTATAATTCCAAGTTTATAGCATTAATCTTCTTTACTTATATATACTAATAAATGGTAATATGCTAATTGGACCAGGTCCACCAGACATATTCAACTTCCTTCCGGACAAAGCCATGGTGGTGGGAGCTGAGGCAGAGGTGGTTAGGGGGTGATCAGGCTGGCAGGGGAGCAAGCAGTTAGGGGGCAATAAGGCCTGCAGGGGAGCAAGCAGTTAGGGGGCAACCAGGCCAGCAGGGAGAAGTTAGGGGGCAACCTGGCAAGGGGGCAGTTAGGGGGGAACCAGGCTGGCAGGGGGCCAGTTAGGGGGTGATCAGGCCAGCAGGGGATGAATTAGGGGGTGATCAGGCTGGCAGGCAGAGGTGGTTAGGGATGATCAGGCAGGCAGGCAGGCAAGTGGTTAGGAGCCAGCGGTCCCAGATAGTGAGAGGGACATCCAAGATTAGAGAGGATGCAGGCCGGGCTGATGGACACCCCCCCTCCTGTGCACTAATTTTGTGCACCAAGCCTCTAGTTATTAAATAATAAGCATTTTAAACATTTTCCCAAATAATTACCTGGTCTTTATAGCTATTATTTTTTAAAGCTGCATAGTATTCTGTGGAATATATGTTCCCTTCATTGATGTAGTCATTTTTGTTTTTTAGCACTTCTAATTATTTAAAAGGGGGGAGGTTGCAATGAACATATTCATGCCCATGCCTCTCTATATTTGGGGTCATTGACTTAGAGATAATCCCTAGAAATAAGATTATTAGCACAAAAAATAACATCCTTTCGACTCTTGAAATACCTCTAATCCCTGTGGCCAATACTATGCATTTGTTTTCTATACAATTGATCTACTCTGGCAAGGGGGGGATTTCTCATTCATGAAAAATAGAAGTTTATTACAGGAAACAGCCTTGGAAACTTCATAGCACCCAGCTGATCTAACCAAAAAGGTGTTACGTCAAGTTTATGGCCGTTTGCTCTAGTGTCCATTTCTAGACCTGAGAGGCTCTGAAGTCTCTAAAAATGGGCTTTGCTATTATGGAGCCAGCAAATCCTACGGCAGAGAACTAACCAGGCCTGTCTGAACACGTGGTCTTAGGCACTTCCCTTCATTCTGCCGCAGGGTCCCCACACGCCAGCACTACTTTGTGTAGTTGTTGTACCTTTTCAGGGCCTTCGACACCTGTCATTCCCATTGTGTCCGCATGGCACTGTTCCCTTGGACAGGAAAAGTGAAGGGACACATCCACTCCCAGACCTCAGGACTAGCCCACCAACCTGACTGCCCATTTCCTCCCACACTTGGTTCCACGGAGACAAAGGCAGGAGCCATCTTTGTAGTTTACTGGCCTTTGTTGCCTCCAAATGTTCCTCTACCTCTCGTATCCTGGAAGCTCTCTTGCCATTATTTTAAGTTTTCGATTCCACTTTAATTAATTAATTAATTAATTAACTATATTTTTATTGATTTCAGAGAGGAAGGGAGAAGAAGAGAGAGATAGAAACATCAATGATGAGAGGGAATCATGGATTGGCTGCCTCCTGCACGTTGGGCCAAGCCTGCAACCCAGGCATGTGCCCTTGATCAGAATCGAACCTGGGACTCTTGGGTCCGCAGGCCGAGACTCTATCCACTGAGCCAAACCGGCTAGGGCCTATTCCACTTTAGGTATGAGGTACAGCTCTCCATGGTTCATCCTTTATAACTCACCTTTATTGCATTTGGAAGAATTATAGTAATACCCATCAATACACAGGCAAAAGTATGAGTTATTCAGACCCACACACGAAGCACCACTGCCACTGCCACAGGAATCTTCTTTGCAAAGACCTGAGATGGAATAGAAAGAGGTGAAAAATCCACAGAACAACAAATAACACCCAGAAACATACTTTTACATTTTCATGCCTCCCTCCTGGGGACCTTCTGTTCCTTGGTTGTGTTATTCCAGGGCACACCCTGAGAGGGGTCAGAAACATATACACATTTTCTTATGTGTCTGGGGAGCTTGTTGCTGAAAGTCTGGAACAGGTGCTTGTGAACAGTAAAGGTCAGAGCTTGGTGGCAAGACTGTGCTCAGAGCAGTCTTCTAATTCCCAGGAGCCAGGAATCCCTGCACCTCAAGGAACCTCAAGGAACCTCAGGAACCTTGGTGTCTGACCCTCTAACACCAGATAGGGCTCCCCACACTATTTTATAGAAATCATCATATTTTTAAAAGTGTATTTTATTTTTCCATCACCATTTATCTCTATGTTCTCTTCCACCCCCACCCCCACCCCCACCGGCAATCACCACACTGTTGTCCATGTCCTTGAGTTGTCTCTCTCTCTCTTTCTTTTTTGCTCAATCCCTTCAACACCCTTCCACCCCAGCTGTCTGCCTACTCTCTATCTATGAGTCTGGCTCTAGTCTGCTTGGTAGTTCAGTTTGTTAATTCAAGTCAAAATATGAGTGAAATCATGTGCTGCTTGTCTTTCTCTGGCTGGCTTATTTCACTTAGCATAAGGTTCTCCAAGTCCATCCCTGCTGTCGAAAAGGGTGAAATTTTCTTCCTTTGTACAGCAGAGTAGTATTCCATTGTGTAAATGTACCACAGCTTTTTTATCCACTCATCTACCGATGGGCACTTGAGCTTTTTCCAGGTCTCAGCTATTGTAAATAAAGCTGCTATGAACATAGGGGGTACATATCTTCTTTCAAATTACAGAAAGAATATGTTTTAAGGAAGGTATAAGTAACTGTATTATAGGGATGAACAGGCAAGAAGCTCCAAAAAGAAACTAGATGCTATCTTCTGGTTAGCATACATGATATACAGATCCATAATGTGCCGGAGACCAGCTCCAGCATGTCATAATTTCAAGAGTTTCATCAAAAGGTTGATGAGACTTGGGGACTCAACAGGGTTGAGTCACAAATGTAGTCAGTCACCTGTTGGAAATGGCTGAAGGCATTTCCCCAAACCTGAATAGGAAACTGATTGTGGCTGCCAGACAGCTAAAAGGCATTTTAATCTACATGTTATTGCCTCCTACTGGCCAAACACCTGAACAGCCGTAGGCCAATTCCTCCATTCTGACGATGGACTCTGTACTAAACCCTGACCCTTTGAAGTGTGTATCTTTGCCTCGCCTCAGGACAAGTTGTGTTAATAAAAAGCACGGCGTCCTGGGGATGGAGAGAACCTAAGACCATAGACTTAAGATGTTGGATCCTACCTCCTTTAGCTAAGCTCCTCTGACCCCCAAAATGCCTTTCAAAATTATATCTCGACTCTGGACTCTTTATTAGTCTCTGGATTCCTATAACATCTACACACAGCCTTCTCCAGATTCCTGAACCCTTCTTGATGCTGGGACAAGAAACCCGGCAATAATGAAAAGGAACGAATGTTAAGGGGAGAATGTGGATTAAGTCAGTGACCATTCTAAGAGGAATTGATGAAATGACACTCCACCCTCTGGCTCTCTGAGTGGATGACTTGAATAAATGGTTAGGATAATATTGCAGTTGTTTTCTGCTGGCTGGGACCCCAGACCAGGCAGGGTGCAGCGTCTTTTTTTTATCTCCAGAGATCAGATGAGATCCAAGGAAGAAAGTTAGGTCAGTGGCCAAATGATGATCTAGGCTGGCCATTTTATTCATCTCTTTCAAATGAAATGATTCTGAGCTTTGATTTCTGAATAAATTAAGTGACTGACAACCTTCAGAGTTGTCTGATTGCTTATTAACCTGTAGGCAGATAAGCTTTTTTAAAAAATCTACATGTAAGGTACATGTGTATAACATGCTCTTTTTTGTGATTAAAAGGGGGAATGCACACCCAGCCGGTGTGGCTCAGTGGTGGAGCATCCACCCATGAACTAAGAGGCCACTGGTTCAATGCCCTGGGTCAGGGTATATGCCCGGATTGTGGGCTCCATCCCCAGTATGGAGCACACGGGAGGCAGCCGATCGAAGATTCCTTCACATCATTGATGTTTCTACCTCTCTCCCTCTCCCTTTCTCTCTCTCTAAAATCAATAAAAACATATGAAAAAAAGGGGGGAGAATACACAAAACACACAAATATGTATGTTTATATTTGTATAGATTATCTATGGAGGAGACACAAGAAATTGGCCGTGGAACTGGCCTCTGGGGAAGGAAACTAGAAACCTGGATCCTAAGGATTTAGGACAGGAGGGAGACTTAGTTTTTACTGACTATACTTTTACCCTGTCTAAGCTTCTTTTTCCACAACTAGTGGCCCCTCCAAACACGAAAGACTGGGAGCCAGGTCGTACATAAGTCTCCATTTGCTTAATCACCGTTTTTTTTTTTTTGATCTACCAGAGAACACTGGGGAAGCCGAAAGACGTGAGTGTAGGGAGACTCAGCTTGTTCTGTGACCTCGGGTAAGTGGCTGCCCCCTCGAGGCCTCTGTTTCCCTACCTGAGAGCAACAGGGTTTATCCAGACCCTTCAAGCCTAGGTTTGAGGATTCTTTTAGACCAGGGCTGACAAACGATGACTCATGAGCCAAGTCTGGTCAATCTTCTGTTCTTATAGAGTTTTATTGGTGCACTGCCGGGCTCATTCATTTGTATAGTGACTATAACTGCTTCTATGTCAAAATGGCAGAATGGAGTAGTTGCAAGGAAGACCCTGTTGTGACCCACAAAATGTAAAATATTTACTAGTTTGCCTTTATTGATAAAGTCTGCTCACCCCTATGCTGGACCAAGCTTTGGGAAATGAGTCAGGTGGTTTGTTTCAATAACTTTGGCTTGAGGTCAACTCTTAGACAGTATTCCCAGCACACCTGGCCTTTGGACAATGGCCCCGGTCATGTTTAGGGCTGTGTGAGCACTGCTGTTGCTTGGCTTTTTATCCCTCGGGCTCAAATTCCACAAATTGGCTCAAACTCCTGATTATGATTGGCCACCATCATAACCTGTCCTATTTTTCAGTAACACCTGAGAAGGAATAAGGGTAGAGCTGACTCCTTCCTTAGATAAAGGAACTAGCAGGGTTTCGGGGGGTGGGGGAGTGGGGGGAGATTAGTGGGGAGGGAGAGAGTGTGAAGCATTGTTGCTTATTTGGACCTGGCCTTCACAGAGAAGCTGAAACTATTTTTGAAAACCCCTAGGGATGGGGCAGTTAGAGAAATGCCTTTCATAAAGTCTAAATTTATAAAAATATTCCACATCTGGCAAATAGCTTGAGGTAGGATGGGCAGTAAGGAAAGGAGAACAGAATGGAACTGTGGGTAATTTTTTAGGGCCTCAGCCATCACTACTAGCTGTTGCGACTCAGATTTTTGAATTCCAAGGGTTCTTATCCAAGGAAACCTTGAGTCTCTATAACCATTTCCCTATCCCAGCAGAACATACTTGCCTGCCACCCTCCACAATGCTGACTCCTCAGTGAGGTGTCTTTGAAGGAGTTGCTCTTACCTGGTGAAATGACACTGCTGGTGGTGGTAGTGGCGGCGGGAGCGGCAGTGCTGGCAGTGATGGTGGAAGTTGTGGTGATGGTAGTGGTGGTGGGAGTTGGGGTGGTGGCAGTGGTGTTGGGAGTGGTGGTGGGAGTTGGGGTGGTGGCAGTGGTGTTGGGAGTTTTGGTGATGGTAGTGGTGGTGGGAGTTGGGGTGGTGGTAGTGGTGGTGGGAGTGGTGGTGGGAGTGGTGGTGGGAGTTGGGGTGGCGGTAGTGGTGGTGGGAGTTGGGGTGGTGGCAGTGGTGGTGGGAGTTGTGGTGATGGGAGTGGTGGTGGGAGTGGTGGTGGGAGTTGTGGTGATGGGAGTGGTGGTGGGAGTGGTGGTGGGAGTTGTGGTGATGGTAATGGTGGTGGGAGGTGTGGTGATGGGAGTGGTGGTGGGAGTGGTGGTGGGAGTTGTGGTGATGGTAATGGTGGTGGGAGGTGTGGTGATGGGAGTGGTGGTGGGAGTGGTGGTGGGAGTTGGGGTGGTGGGAGTGGTGGTGGGAGTTGTGGTGATGGGAGTGGTGATGGTAATGGTGGTGGGAGGTGTGGTGATGGGAGTGGTGGTGGGAGTGGTGGTGGGAGTTGGGGTGGTGGCAGTGGTGGTGGGAGTTGTGGTGATGGGAGTGGTGGTGGGAGTGGTAGTGGGAGTTATCGAACTTTGGCTGATGGCTGGAAGAACAAAGATGCCAAGTTTCAGAAGGCAGAACATTAACTATATAATGACCGTTGCTATCTATATATACACTAGAGGCCCAGTGCATGAAATTCGTGCATATGGGAAGGGGGTGTCCCTCAGCTCAGCCTGCCCCCTCTCACAGTCTGGGAGCCCTCAGGGGCAGGAGGCAACCCGGCCATTAGGGGATGGTGACACCTCATCACACCTCTGCTGCTGCCACTAACAGCAGTGCAAGCCTTGTTCAGCCCTGGTTACCTGAGCCTTGGGCGGCCCTGGGAGGCTTGGCAGCCGCCATCCAAGGTTTGCCTGCGCCTTGGGCCGCCCCTGGGCAGCTGGGGGGCTGAGGGAATTGGGCGCCGCCATCCAATGGCTGTGGGTGCCGCCATATTTGAGGGTGTGACAGTCAATTAGCATATTCCCTCCTTATTGGCTGTGGTGTGAGGGTCAATCAGCATATTCCCTCTTTATTAGATAGGACTAGTAAAAGCCTAAGTGACCTTTCAACTGTTCGACAGTAGCTGTACGCTCACTGACCACCCGAGGGCAGATGCTCAACACATAGGCATGGAAACATGGAACAGACTGATGAATCTCAGAGGGAAGCGGGGAAGAGGAAGGGCGGGAAGAGATTAACCAAAGATCTTATATGCATACTAGAGGCCTGGTGCACAGATTTATGCACCAGTGTGGTCCCTTGGCCTGGCCTGCGGCGATCGGGCTAAATCTGTGCACCAGGCCTCTGACATACCCTGAGGGGTCCTGGATTTCGAGAGAGCACAGGCCAGGCTGAGAAACCCATTGGTGCACAAATCTGTGCACAGGGCCTCTAGTTATTTAATACAACAGTTGACCCTTGAATAACACAGGTTTGAACTGCCTGAGTTCAAATTATACTCAAATTTTAAAAGTCAAACCTGTGTTGTTCAAGGGCCAGCTGTAATTAGTACCCAATTAATTTTTTTCTGAAAAATAAACGCAAGAGGTGCTTGAATAATGTTGTTTCATTCAACATTTTTTGCAATAATGTTGATGAGATGTAGGAACTTAACTTCTGTTTGCATCAATTAGCCTATGTAAAACTGGTTTCAATATACATCATTTTGCTTTAAGTTGCAGAACTTATTGACAAGGTGAAGACTTACTATTTAGTTGACAACATTAAAAGCAAAAATATATGACTTCTTCGAAACACACACACACACACACACAAACTCACGTTAAATTAAGTTAAAAATTAAACAGATAAAACTGGGGAAATGTTATTAAAATATGACAGAGTTCATGAATACCAAGGAGTAATATCATTTATGCCTGTAGTTGTAGAACTGTCAATCCGTCACCAGGTGGCGCAGTTACAACCTGGAAATGGACTTCTTTGTCTTTTTACAGTTTAAGGCAGTGGTTCTCAACCTTCCTAATGCCGCAACCCTTTAATACAGTTCCTCATGTTGTGGTGACCCCCAACAATAAAATTATTTTCATTGCTACTTCATAACTGTAATATTGCTACTGTTATGAGTCGTAATGTAAATATCTGATATGCAGGATGTATTTTCATTGGTACAAATGGAACATAATTAGCTCATAGTGATTAATCACAAAACAATATGTAATTATATATGTGTTTTCCGATGGTCTTAGGCGACCCCTGTGAAAGGGTCGTTCGACCCCCAAAGGGGTCGCGACCCACAGGTTGAGAACCGCTGGTTTAAGGCAATTGTCCCAATTTTTCATTACATGGCAAAGCTGTTGACAGTTATGAGGGAGAGAAGGGAAAGGGTGTATGTGTTTAAAGAATGATGAAATAAAAAAAATTCATTAAGTGTCTATTAAAACTCCAAAAATTCTAGACACATGAACTTTTTAAAGAGTAAGATGAACAGAGATGATCTTTGCCCTAAGGGCTATGGTGATCATCAAAGTTGTCTTTTTTTTAAAACTCTTAGACACCTTTGGACATAAGGGTTAGTACAGTGGTTCTCAACCTGTGGATCGTGACCCCTTTGGGGGTCGAACAACCCTTTCACAGGGGTCGCCTAAGACCATCGGGAAACACATATAAAGGGTGTCCCAAAATTCACGGAAGATTTGAATTTTGCATGAGCATTAACAAAAACAAAAAATAAAAGCCTGATTTTACTTGGTTTATTGAATCAGATTCTAATATCTGTTGCCCTTTGATTTCAATCCCTTCAATTGGATAAGCATTACCAAGTACCAATTATGGCCCAGGAGCAGGGACAATGAAGACCAATGAAGACCACAGCTTTGCGTATGTGCCAGCAAAGCCGTGGAGGCCATTTACCCGATGTGCTATTCCATACATAACCCTATACTGTATACTTTATGAATCAATAAAAATTTACAATTTTTAATTATAAACCTGTGTTTTCTATTAAAATTACTTCTTGCGTGAATTTTGGGACACCCTTTATAATTGCATATTGTTTTTGTGATTAATCACTATGAGCTAATTATGTTCAATTTGTAACAATGAAAATACATCCTGAATATCAGATATTTACATTATGATTCATAACAGTAGAAAAATTATAGTTATGAAGTAGCAACGAAAATAATTTTGTGGTTGGGGGTCACCACAACATGAAGAACTGTATTAAAGGGTTGCGGCATTAGGAAGGTTGAGAACCACTGGGTTAGTAAATGCTTAGTGACCCATTGATCAATTTTCTAGAACCCTTAATTGTCTTTAGAACTCTGACATTGATAATCAGTTAAACACATGATTAAAAGAAGAAGTTTTAGAGAAAAAGCAATTCCTAAACCCTCGAGTATAGAAAACTGCTGAGAGTCTCCCTGATTCCCCCTGGGTCTGTGAGTCCCTAGACGGCAGAATCTGGCCCTTCCCCTTAACGGGGCCCAGCTTAGTCACTCCTAGGTGTTGAGGAGACAAGCAATTGCTCTTCCAGGGGCCAGGAAATGGCCCACCAGCCAGTCATGGTGACTGCTGCTACTCCTGTTCCTACTGTTCTCATTTATCAAGGGCTTACCCCGTGCCTGACAGGACCTGGGACGGAGATATGAGAGACACATTTGATAGAAAAGTGCACCAATACTTAGAGGGATTAAGAGATTTACCTGGGGCTAAACCTTTAATTCCCACAAGTAAGGGGGCAAAAAACTCTTGATGCCAGAAGCAGGGATTAAACCTGCTTCCTGCACTGCACTGGGACCCAAATGACATCTGGGGGCCAAAAGGAAGGGCACTGGACCCTGGGAACCTAAGTCACTCTTCTCTGGCCTTGGGAATATCTCTGGTTTACTGAACCCCAAATCTTAGTCCAGAGGCCTCGGTACTACTGCTCTATCCTCCTTCACCACAGACTGAAATGCCTTGTGTCTTTGAGCCCACTTGGAGAGGAAATTTCATCCACAGAATAGTCCATCTGTGGGGCATCGCTGAAGCCTGTTGGTTCTATTGCAAAGACAACAAACATGATTAAAATAATTTAAAAAAGACTTAAATGTCCCTTACCTGAAGTTACAAAAAGGAGGGTGAGAAGAGAGACGTGAGCGAAGGCTTTCATTTTAGATCTTCTTGCTAGGTAACCCAAGGAGGAAATGATCTTCCCCCAACTGCCTTCTGATTTAACTCTCTTTCAGGTACAAAGTCCAGCCATTAACTGACGTCAAATGAGCCAAAAGCAATTACTCGCTAGGGTTTGGTCATATACCATAGGTCTCAGATGAGCTTCTGAAATGGAAGAGATGAACCTGGCCTTATGAACTATTTTTCTATCTCATGGTCCAAAATAGCTCAGGACAGTTGGGATGGTTGGGGGGGGAGGGGGGTGGCTCCTACCTTATGATGAAGCCATTTTGCTCCTAAGTATTTACTCAAGAGAAATGAAAGCATACATCCACACAAAGATGTGTACATGAATATAAAGAGATATGTATCTCTTTATATCCCAAACGTCCCCAAGCTACCACCTTTTAGGAGGTCACCATTTCTTAAAATACCCAATGATACAGCCTGTGCTTCACTCACCCCATGTGAGTGCAGGAAATCCATTTTCTTCCCCTGGTAGTTTTGAGAATCCCTGAGGAGTACTTCCACGTTTCCCCAGCCTGTTTGTTGCTTAGCTCTCGTCACCTTTTGGTGTGGATCAGCGCTCTGGGCCTCCCTGATGGTCACACCCAGCAACTTTGAAATCATGTCTGCAAGCGCCCACTGTTCTCCACAGATCACTCTACCTGCACAGAGCCCGCCCCCCACCCCCGCCCCCATTAATCCTCAAACATTGTGAATATCAACTTGTAGCATTTAACCTACGTTTACCAAAGGCTTGTGGATGGCAGGTCAAGGAGGGGGAAATACAATGTAGAAAAGGGGAAAATTTTAAGCAGATGAGTTTATTTTCTCTTCATTCCTGGTTGTTCACTGCTCAAGTTGCTGCCTCCTGGGTCCTGTACTGACAGCTGCTCCTCAGCCCCTGGCCTCTCACAGCATTTCAGGAACCAGCTTTATCAGTTGAATGAGGATCTCCTTAGTCCAGGCCTTCCTCCTGAAAATCCAGAACTGCTACCCCCTGGGGGTAGCCCAGGCCTGAGGAATGGAACCAATATCACCTTGTTTTTGCCCTGACCTTGTAAACACAACATTTTTTATATTATTACACTAGAGGCCCGGTGCACAAAATCCGTGCACGGGGGGGGGGGGTCCCGCAGCCTGGCCTGCGCCCTCTCGCAGTCTGGGAGCCCTTGGGGGATGTCTGACTGATGGCTTAGGCCCGAGGTTAGTTGGACATCTTTAGTGCTGCTGCAGAGGTGGGAGAGGTTCCCGCTACCGCCACTGCGCTTACCAGCTGTGAGCCTGGCTTCCGGCTCAGTGGCGTGTCCTCTGTAGGAGCACACTGACCACCACGGGGCAGCTCCTGTGTTGAGCATCTTCCCCCTGGTGGTCAGTGCACATCATAGCAAGTGGTTGAGCGTAGCATTTCATTAGCATATTATGCTTTGATTGGTTGAACAGACAACCAGACGACCGGATACTTAGTATATTAGGCTTTTATTATATAGGATAGGAGGCTAGTTTCTTCTTGTCCCAAAAGTCTCCATTTAACAATGGGATTTGGGGTTGGCTCTTATAATGCTAAGAGGCTCATTTACATATTTTCCCCATGCAAGACATCTCTTGGGCCCATGTTTTGTGCTGTTATTCTCAACTTGAGTGACTCCTGGCACCAGGAGTTAAACAAAATCTTTATTTTAAAAAATCCTTTTCTCTTTTCCTTTGAAACTCATTTCTTTTTTTAAATTTTTTAAAATATATTTTATTGATTTTTTACAGAGAGTAAGGGAGAGGGATAGATAGTTAGAAACATCGATGAGCGAGAAACATCGATCAGCTGCCTCCTGCACGCCCCCTACTGGGAATGTGCCTGCAGCCAAGGTACATGCCCTTGACCAGAATCGAACCCAGGACCCTTGAGTCCGCAGGCCGATGCTCCATCCACTGAGCCAAACCGGTTAGGGCGAAACTCATTTCTTGAGGTAGGTATAATTTTTTTTGAGGCAGGTATAATTTTCCATAATAAGTAAATCTATTTAAATTGTAAAATCCCATGAGTTTGGTAGATGCACATACATCTGAAGCCACCAACACGCTCAAGATGCAGAACATTTCTATTGTACCCTGACATTTTCTCTTCCCCTTCACAGTCCATTCCTCTCTCCACCCCCAACTCCAGGCAACATTGATCTGCTTTTTGTCACTAGAGAGCAGTTGACTTTTTCTAGAATTGTAAAACAATGGAGTCATATGGTATGTACTATATGTCTGGCGTCTCCCCCTCAGTATAATGATTTTGAAAAATTCTTCCATGTTACTGTGTGTATCAGCCCTTCTTTCTTTCCTTCCCTCGTCCATTCCTCTCTTCCTTCTTCCTTCCTTTCTTCCTTCCTTCCTTCCTTCCTTCCTTCCTTCCTCCCTTCCTTCCTTCCTTCCTTCCTTCCTTCCTTCCTTCCTTCCTTCCTTCCTTCCTTCCATCCTTCCTTCCTTCCTTCCTTCCTTCCTTCCTTCCTTTCTTTCTTTTATAACTTTATTGACATAAAATGTATTTATAATAAACTGCATATATTTAAAGTGTTGGCATGTGCATACACCTATGAAATTATCACTGTAATCAAGTTCTCAAATATCCTAATGATCCCCTGAGCGTTCTTGGGCCCATCCTTCCCCACACATCCTGTCTGAGGAAACCACTCATCTGGTTTCTGTCATGGGTTGGTTTGCATTTCAGAATTTTATATAAATGCAATTGCACAGATGTACTGGGTTTGGGGGTTCTTAATGTTTGACCTGGCTTCTTTTACTCAGCATGATTATTTTAAGATTCATTCATGTTGTATATATTAATAGGTTTTTTTCTTATTTCTTAATAGTAATAATAGATATATTGGATGTACCATGGTTTATCTATTCACTTGTTGATGGACATTTGAGTTGTTTCCTTCTTGACTATTACAAAATAAAGGTGTTATGAATATTCATGTACACATCTTTGTGTGGATGTATGCTTTCAGTTCTCTTGGGTAAATACTTAGGAGCAAAATGGCTTCATCATAAGGTAGGAATATGTTTAACTTGTAAGAAATTCATCAAACTGTTTTCCATAGTTGTGTCATTTTGCATTCCCGCAAATGTCAGTTGCCACCCATCCTTGCCAACACTTGGTCACTATCAGTCTTTTAATATTAGCCATTCCTAGGATGTGTACTGGTATCTCACTTTGGTTTTAATTTGCATCTCCTGGTGACAAATGATATTGAGCATCTTTTCATGTGCTTACTAGCCACTTATATCTCTTGTAAAATATTTGTTCAAATCATTTGCCCATTTTTTTCTTTCTTTTTCTTTTCTTTTGCGGGGGGGAGGCGGGGAGAAACATTGATGTGAGAGCGACACATTGACTGGTAGCTTCCCACAGGCCTCCCAACTGGCGCCAGGATTGAACCTGCAACCCAGGTATATGCTCTTGAATGGGAGTTGTTTGTCATCTTATTTTTGAATTGTAAGAGTTCTTTATATATGTATTTCATAGATGGTCTCCCTTTGCCATTTTTACATAGCATTTCAACCATGTACATTTATACATTCACTTTATAAAAGGCTAACCAGGAATCTAGGAAGATCTAAAAAGTGGCCTGAGGTCACAAGATTAGCGTAGGGTCTCAAATGCAGGGTCTCCATTCCTGTCTCCTAAACCAGGAACAGCCCACTGCTCCATCTTGTCTTGGTCCCGGCAATCAAGGGAGCAGGGCCCACAGCACGCGACTGCCATGTCTGCCAGTGACACCATACTACAACCGTGTCAGCCCTGACCCTGGTTTTCTATACCACTTCTCTGCTGAGCATACAACGCAGATGACCAGGAGGGGACAGAGGCCTGCTAAACACCTGCCTTCCTGACTCGCCCCTGGCCTCACCTGGGGAAACTCAGCCTCAAAGCAAGTCAGGCAGTCCTGATAGTGCGAACCACTAATAGCGCGGACCAGCTGTCATCCCTTCTTATGCCCCCTCCTAACCCGGACCACACCTGATACCAGCACCGCAGAATTACAGACACGGTGCACAGAGCTTCTCATTCCGGGAAAAGCGCTGTTGCTCATGTGCCCTTCCACGTGGAGGGGACTCAGTGAGTGCCAGGCTCCTGGGCTCTGGGCGTTGCTTTATTCACTCTGCCCTGAGAGAGGCGACGTGAATTATTTCAGAAGAACCCATTGGGACGACTCACCTCTGATCCTGCCTTTTCCCTTCGGGGAGGGAACCTGGGGACTCACAATTGTTGTGCCTGGGAGGGAAGGGGGTCAGCATTAGGAAGCCGAAGCCACATCCTCCCAAAGGAGCGATATTTTGTCTCCGTCTGTCATAGTCCATGTTTTATTTCTTACACGATTCAGAGCCTGGGCGAGGAAAAGGGGTGATTCATTAGCACAGCCCCAGCTCCATTCTAGAGCTGTAGCTGTAAGTCCAGAACACAGACTCCAGTTTCCCATAGAAACAAGGCGCACCAGAAGGCAACGCAGACAAATGAACGGGCTTGGGTCTGCTGGGAGGCAGTGGTGTGGTTGAGCTCTCTTCCTGGGTTTCTCTCCTGTCCTCCACACAGGGTGTCAGAGGCTCAGCAGTGGTTTAAATGCCCCCCACATGGGCTTCTGGTTACTGGAGACGTGCTCCATTTAAAAAGCGCAGGGATGGGCTTTTGGAGTCTTGGCTTGTAAAACTCCGCCACCGGCTATCTAATCACCCCACCCAGTTTAGTCAGCTCTAAAAAAAAAAATAAAAAAATTCTCATCATCATCATCTATCTTCTGGAATGAATAAGCTCTTGGAGAAGTTATATGGATGGGGCTTTCCCCAGGAAGCAGTTGACCTCTCACCTACAGTAATTCCTCCTCCACTCGCCGCGGGGGAGGGATCCTGGGGAGGTTTGATTAATGTCAGAAAGCTCTCTTCAGGCCCTAACCGGTTTGGCTCAGTGGATAGAGCGTCGGCCTGCGGACTGAAGGCTCCCAGGTTTGATTCTGGTCAAGGGCATGTACCTTGAATGCGGCACATCCCCAGTGGGAGATGTGCAGGAAGCAGCTGATCGGTGTTTCTCTCTCATCAGTGTTTCCAACTCTCTATCTCTCTCCCTTCCTCTCTGTAAAAAAAGCAATAAAATATATTTTTAAAAAAAGAAAGAAAGAAAGCTTTCTTCAGGCAGCTATAAATGGTAATTCAGGTTCCCTCCCAGAGGAAGTGAGTGGTTCCAGGAGGTGTAACTGCTCTCAGGGATGCTAGGGCTGGGCCTGGGATTGTTGCTCTTTAAGAGGAAAATTGCCAACCACAGATGGGAGCAGTCTGCCCCTGGTTGGGGTTTGCAATTGTTTCTGGTTTGCACCTGTCAGCCTCCCCGAACCCGCTTATTCCCAAAGTGAGAGAGGATGCGACGCGGGACCTGTGTTCCCCAGACCAGCAGCGCCAGCGCGACTCGGGAACTCTTTGTGGCTGCCCATTTCAAAGGCGCCCACTGAATGGGCCGTGTGTTTTAACAAGACTCCGGTGACTCTGGATTTCAAGTGGTCCATGGACACAGCGTAGAGGACACTGATTCACTCCGAGGGGAAACCAATGGCCTTTCCAGCTTACTTTAGTTCTGATGACACCGGGAGAAAACCTCACTTGCTGCTGGCATAGCTTTACCTGCCTCTCGAATACGCCCCTATTTCCCTTTACGAGGCAGAGAGAGCAGGTCTCAGGCACAGAGCCTTTGGTAATCAAAGATGCACACCCAGAATCCGATACCACTTTATTTTTATTGTATTTACTTTATGGGGACTTTCTACTTATGGCAAAGAAAACTAGTGGTTTATATGAGGTGATGATGTAAAGTTTATTTTAAAAGTAAATTCACTTATCTTAAAGGAATAAGTCGATTTCATGAAAAAGAGGATGGAAGAAAAAGTAAAGACAGTAGCGAAGTTCCCCCTTATCCCCAGGGCACGTGTTCCAGGACCCCCAGGGGGTGCCTGAAACCCCGGGTAGTGCCAAACCCTACCCAACTGCAGCTCTGCTGGACGCTCGGGGCGGAGTCCTCATTTGCGGAACTTTCACATTTTTCAGTCCACACCTGTTCCTGCGCCTGTGTAACCATCCCTTCCCTGCAGTCAATGGCTCATTGTCATTTGCTCCAGGGATCCCGTGCAGAAGTCCTCATAATAGTGTTATGCTTTCTGGTGTCAGTCACATCATGTTTTCTGTTCATGTCTTCCACCACAAATGCAACGCCTTTCCCCTCCTGAGCACGTACCATGCCATGTGGAGGTGAGGCAGCAAAACCAGCCTGAATTTCCCCCCCTTTTCACAACCTCATGGATAGGAGATTCTTTCTTACCATATATCCTAGCAACCTCACATATTCTTTCTCACCTTATAAAGTCCAGAACTTTTACCTTTTCACTTAAAGGAAGCACTTCACGGCCTGTCTTGGGCATAGGCGATTGCCAGCATCACTACCCTGGCGCCTGGGGTCATTATTAAGTAAACTAAGGGTGACTTGAACACAAGCGCTCAGATACCGTGACAATCGACCTGATCACGTAGCCAGCTACTAGGTGACTAACAGGGGGATACTGGTACAGAGCAGATAAAAGGGGCTATTTCTGTCCTGGGAGGGAGGGAGCAGGAGGCAGGAGATTTCGTCACTACTCAGAACAGGGCATGGCCCTGGCCGAGTCTCTCAGGTGGATTGCAATTGACCTCAGGTGCGTAAAACAGAGGAAAATGAAACCGTGAATGAGGCGGGGCCTGCTGTATAGTAGTACAGTTTGTCAGGAATCTGAGGGTGGCACAAAATTGACGGAGGTTTGGAGAGCACTGAGCTAGGACACATTGTTGAGTGGCTGTTGAGGGAGAGGGCCTTTAAAAATATGGAGGCAGGGGAAGCAAACAGGTAAATGAAGTAAAAGAGAAATACTCAATATCAACAACGTGAAAAAATGCCACATCATACTAGTAAAAGAGAAAATGGAGTGGGCTGAGCTCTGAGTTATTTTCTGGTTGGCTTTATTCAGAGAAACACCTGTTCCTGGGAAACCCCCCACCCCCGCCCCAAACTGACTCGGTCTGGGGAGAGCGCAATGGTGTTTAGCTCAGTATTCGAGGCTTGAAGAGCCACCCCCCAAATCTTTACCAAACATTCTGTTTGCTTGTTGTTGCTGCTCCCAGTCACCTATAAAATGTCTCTTTCAAGAAGGAATCTTTGATTTGGCTTTCTCAGAAACTGTTTTCTTTATGGCAAATTAGAAAAAAGAAACACCAAAACTTCGACATGTACTCAAAGCAAGTCCCTGAGAGGTTGCTTAGCACTAGGAATCAATTAGATACCATGATCGTAAGCCCTTTTCTTGGCAAAGATGAACAGAACGATGACGCCTGCTGTTGGCAGCGGTGAGTGGGAACCGGGCCTCTGCGTAGCTCTGAGGAAGGAACATGTGCCGTGTGTGTCACAGACCTTCAAAAATGGATGCCACCCTTGGCCCGGGAATTCTGCTGTAGGAAGTTATCCTGAGGAGATAGCCAGACGTGTGCTCGAAGACATTTTTTACAAGAATGGATCACTATTATTTTCCATAGGAAAAAAATTAAAAACGATGGAAATGTCCAACATCTGGGGCTTGGTCAAGACAAATTCGGTGAGTTCACGAGAGGAATATTACAGAGTCATTATGAGAAAGAAAATTTTCAACAATACCGTATTTTTACTAACTGTGAATAAACTATTAAACAACATATACATTGAGGCCCTTGGGATCCAGCAGCCAGTGTTGAGTTTACATTCTCTCCTTCATTCACCAAATACATTAGGGTATTGTCAAGCACTAGACACTGGTCTAGGCTCTGGGGATATAGCCATGAACTGAAATTAGCATTTCTGCAATAACTCTGTGCACAATGCTATGAAGGACAGGTATAGGGTGTGGTGGGAGCAGGTATAATGGGAAGGCCTCACCTTGGAACACTCCTGGCAAAGTACACTCAGTAAGCATAACACCCAGCAGAGGCCAGCACACAGTAGGGACACAGTGAATAACCCTTGGTCGGTTGACTTTCTCTAGTGGCAAATATGTATACCAATCTCTGCTCCACCCGAGGCAGCAGCTGCCACACAGGGCAGGACCAGAAACAATCCTCCCCTCGGCCCTCCCGACCTCCTGTGGGGCCCGACTCCCCAGGGAGACTTCTCTCCCAGTGGCCCTAGTTGTTCTCCCCGGACGTCTCCGTAGTGTCTCTGTAAGTCACAGGATGGAGGGTGGAAGGGGGGCTGGGCAGTGGTGTCTGCAGAACTCTCTAGCAGCGATCTTGTCTGAGCTCCTGCTGAGTCAAGATGCCTTGCAATCATCCGCCCTGGGAGTATTTGTAGTCCCTGGAAAAATATTTCCATGTGTCTCAACAGTGCCTTCTTAGAGGGTGGGGTAAATGCGTGGGTTTGTGAATCGAAAAGCTAATTACCAATGGGGCACAATCTCTGGAGTTAAATTTTAGTGGCAATACCCCGACAGTCTTTCAGGGCTGGGTTCCCAGGGCGGTGTCCCCCATGGCCCCAGCATAGAGGGTGCGGAGGCCAGTTTTCCCCAGTACGCCATCCCAGAGAATTAAGAGTGAGCTGGTGTCACTTCATCGTCCCTAGCATAGATATAAAAATATAGATAATTTTAAGTGTGGGTGAGGATGTGGAGAATTTGGAACCCTTATACACTGCTGGTGGAAATGTAAAATGGTGCAGCCACTTTGGAAAACAGTCTGGCAGTTCCTCACAAAGTTAGACTTACTATTTGACCCAGAAATTCTACTTCTAGGTACTCCTAAGAGAAACAAAATATGCCCCCACAAAACTTGTACATGAACATTCATTATTTGTAATACCTAATATCCATAAACCAATGAATGGGTAAGGAAAATGGGGTATATCCATACAATGAAATATTATTCCACCATAAAAAGGAGTGAAGTACTGATACATGGTACAACATGGATGAATCTTGAAAATATTATGTTAAGTGAAATAAGCCAGTCACAAAAGACTACCAATTGTATGATTCCACTTATATTAAATCTCCAGAATAGGCAAATCTATAGAGACAGAAACTGAATTGGTTATTGCCTAGGGCTAATGAGAGGTGAGAGGATTAGGGGATGACAGCTAAGAAGTAAGGATTTCTTTCTGGGGTGATGGAAATCTTCTAAAATTGGTTGTGATTATATTAAATTTAAATGAGTGGATTGTATGATATATGAATTACATCTCAATAAAGCTACTACCCCAAAAAACAAAAGAACATTTAAAAAGTGAGCTGGTCCCAGCCAGTGTTGCTCAGTGGTTGAGTGTCTACCCATGAACCAGGAGGTCACGATTCTGATTCCTGGTCAGGACACATGCTGGGTTGTGGGCTCAATCCCCAGTGCGGGTGTGCAGGAGGCAGCCGATTGATGATTCTCTCTCATTATTGATGTTTCTATCTCTATCTCTCTCCCTTTCTCTGAAAATCAATAAAAACATTTTTTTTTTAAAGTGAGCTGGGATGGATTAGGTAGATAAAACACCAGCGCAATTTTAGCAAAGACCATCTTAAAGAAAATTTGTATCACTAGAGACCTCCCTCTGCCTACACATAACTTTTGCAATGACCATAACTCTGTATAGTTGAGAAGAGCTCTAGTAATGTAGTTATTAATAACAACTTACACTTAAAAAGCACCTACCATGTGTCCCCATTCCCCATGCTTTAAATTTATTAACTCAAAACCATGAAGTAGATTTACTATTATTATACCCATATTATAGCTTGGAACCTGAAGCACAGGTAGAACTGTGACTTAGATCAGGGTCAGCAAACTTTTCCTATGAAGAGTCAGATAATAAACATATTAGGCTCTGTGGGCTAAGAGGTGAAATTGAGGATACTATGCAGACATTTATAAAACAAGAGAAAAAAACACATTTCCAAAAAATATTAAAATATAATAGTAATTGAGCACAATTTTTGGAAATACTGTTCTACTAATAGAAGAATAGAATTATTCTTGGATGGGGGAAATATTTTGCTTAATTGAGGTTCAGAATTGATGACAAATATTCCACTGTTAATGCTGACTTATAATAAAATTTTATGTATTTCATCTTTGAAAATGTCTTTCACAAAGATATGTACTGCCAAATTCTGAGATCAATCCATGAGCATATAATTTTAAGGATATTTATTGCTTGGAAGGCAGTTATAGAATTCTATGAGATTCTTTTATTGGTAGTGCCTTTTAGCATGCCATTATATTGCAAATTAATCACTTCCAATTGAAAGTTAGGTAGCTGCTCCTCAATTGCTTCATAAAATGGACTTTGAAATATAAAATTTGTTTTCATTCTTGCATTAAAGCCCAAAAAGTACTGCAGGAACTATAGTTTAAGTTCAGATTATATGTCTGCTGCAAATTTGTGTGGGAAAGGTCTTCTCATTTTAACCTTTTGACCACACAGGAAGTATAGAAAGCAGCTTGATGTGACTTGTGACTTACACAACATCAATAGTTAAAATGACTTCACCACAGTATAAAATTTGCATATAAGCCATTCTGGTCTGATAAGAGTGGTTCCTCTCACTAATATTTTAATCTCAGCCCTGTACTCAAAAATTTGCAATAAAACTTTACTACTGCTAAGCCATCAAACTGCTTTATAGTAGGGTAAGTCAGGATATTAGCTTCTATATGTGACAAAAAACCACAGAACAGTGTTGGTTAAGTTCACTGACAGTGAATGACGTTCACCATTGACACTACTGGTTACATAACACATGATATATGCAAATATTTTCAGCCAAATACTTACTCATAGTAATACAAGGAATAGCCATCCATAAGCTTCAAATGCCTAGCATTTTCACAAGCTTTGCAAATGAATCACACTATCGTTTTTTTCTGCTCCACACATATTTCTACCACCTCCAGTTGTAACACATCTTAGCAGATTCTACTTCAGTTTATACTGAAATAATGTTTTCTCAACTTCTTTGAAAAATCACTTTTTTAAAAACAACTTTATTGAGGTTTAATTCACCTATCATACAACACACTCATTTAGAGTGTGTGATTTCATTGAAAAATATCCTTTCTTACAGTTGTTCCACAGAGGCTATTCGGAGAGGCTAATTCTTCAGTCACTTCAAATTTGTCACTGACTCCTTGAATGAACCGCTGAGTAGTATGGGTAACATCTGTCAACTCAAGAACCAAGGAAAAACACTCAAAATTATTTGCCTTGTTTATCAGTTGACTATTAGATACTGTCCCCAGTGTTCTCAACTCTCTGAGCAACTGTTCTTGCTGCGACTGTCTTAAACAAGCTTCTCTCCTCCGGACACATTGCTTGGGTTGCTTCACTCAAACACAACTTAATTAACTCACTCCTAAATGGCTTTCCTTGCTGGGCTCACAAATGAGCCACTTGGAAACTTGCTCTGATCGCAGCCTCATTTTTGTTATTTAATTTTAGGAAGAAATTCTGCTGTGATGAGACATTCCATGTGAAATTTTCTCCCCCCACCCCCCCCTCCCCCGCCGCCATGGCTGCTTTCCTTTGAGTTGGAAATATTGTGACATGTCTTTAGTCTGGTAACATTAACATAATCTGTTATTTCAGCCCACCTATAGTGTCATGGTCTAAAGAGTAATGCTTTGCCATCTAATTTAATAACAAAATAATCCATACTCCAAAACAATCCATACTGTGACTTAAAAATGACACGTGAAGTCCATTTTGCTCCTCTTTTCTTGTTTTGACATGATGGTTATATGCTGGTAATTTAAAAAGTAAACAAAATGTCACAGCATGACTATATACATGGTGTTTGAAACACTGTTGAGCTATAACTGCATCGCCGTGACACGTAATGTGTGGAGCAGCCGTCAGGTATTAATCTCTGACTGCTCTACTCTGCTATTGTAGCACAACAGGCAGCCAAATGGGTGTGGCTGCATTCCAATAAGACTTCATTTGAGGACACTGAAAGTTGGGTTCCACATCATTTTCACATCAAGCAAAATATGATTCTTATTTTGATATCTCTCAGTGATTTAAACGTGTGAAAATGACTCTTAGCTTGTGGGTTCTACAACAACAGACAGCTGGCTGACTTTGATCCATGGAATGGAGTGAGCCAGCACCAGCTCTAGAGCGCGGTCAGCCCAGTGGGGACGGATCCTCACCAAGGTCAAAGCTCATCCCTGTCCATAGCATCCTGAAGACCGACAGTCTTAAACAAGTTCCTTTCCTCCGGACACATTGCTTGGGGTGCTTCAATCCAACACAATTTAATGAACTCATCTCTAAATGGCTTTCCTTGCTTGGCAAACAAATGAGCCACTTGGAAACTTGCTCCGATTGCAGCCTCATTTTCGTTATTTAATTTTAGGAAGCAATTCTGCTGTGCGGGTGTTCACTTTTAACCTCCTAGACCAGTGATGGCGAACCTTCTGAGCTCGGCGTGTCAGCATTTTGGAAAACCCTAACTTAACTCTGGTGCCGTGTCACATATAGAAATTTTTTTGATATTTGCAACCATAGTAAAACAAAGACTTATATTTCTGATATTTATTTTATATGTTTAAATGCCATTTAACAAAGAAAAATCAACCAAAAAAATGAGTTCGCATGTCAGTCATAGGCTCACCATCACTGTCCTAGATTGAAGGACCACAAGACTTGACCCCCATGAAGATGTCACAAACCACATCTTCCAGAACTCTTTCCCAGGGCTGAATTTGAGTAACACTACCCATCCACTGTCTCCTTTAACTCCATTATGAGAAGTCAGTTCTATGGGCAAATTTTTATAGACTAAAACTTGGATCTTGGAGATGTTAAGTAACGAGGGGATATGTGGCAGCCCTGGGATTGAATTCCAGGTTTCAAAGGTCATGCTCTACTCACCATCCCGCACTGTTTCTATTTCATCCAGACACTCATCTATGCCTGCCCCACATCCTGCCCATGTTCTCCAACCAGGCCTGCTTCCAGAATGACTTCTGTCTCCACTGTGGAGCTTGGCAGTAAACACATCTGTGTGTGCTGGCCTTGCCCTCTTCCATACACTACTGTAGCTCACATCTTCTTACGGCTTATACTTTTGATGACATTGTGTCCTGGAAATCATAATAAGCTGGATGCCTAAACTTTGGACTTTTACCCCAACCCTTCCATGAACCAGAATTCAACTCTGGGAAAATTTCCCTTCTCTGATCATCAGTTTCCTTATCTGTAGAATCAGAGTGGAGGTTGAGTGATGTCATCATTTCCTGAGCTTCTTCCTAGTTTTAACTTTCTGTAAGTCGACTGACTCCTCACCATGTTTTATTACCCACATATCACCATGTCCTTTTATTAGTAAGAGTTATGCTGATAGGTTCAGAGAGGCATGGACTCTGAACCTTGCTTTAAGATACATGACAAGAATCTATTAATAGACATAACATACCAGAAATGCCAACTGGTTCATACACAAGAACATTTAAGAATAATTAACTATCCCTGCCGGTGCGGCTCAGTGGTTGAGCATCAACCCATGAACCAGGAGTCACAGTTGGATTCCTGGTCAGGGCACATGCCCTGGCTGCAGACTCCATCTCCAGGAGTGGGTGTGCAGGAGGCAGTCGATTGATGATTCTCTCTCATCATGTGTCATCTATTTCTCTCTCCCTTTCACTTCTTCTCTCTGAAATCAATAAAAACATATTGTTTTTAAAAAGAAAAAGAATAATTAACTGAACAAAGAGACCAACTTGATCTTTAGCCAATGTACAAACTAAAGCGGATAAAGAATGGGGCATTATGGAGCGGGGAGCAGCTGGAATAACAGCCAATTCTACAAATATTGATTAGGCATCTACCATGAGAGTGCTAGCAAAAGGGAGTGGAGGCGAATACAAAACAAATAGATAAAAAAAATGTGAAACTGAGGAGTTCACAGTCTAGTGGGTGATAACCATGGAGCTAATAGAAATGTAGGAATCAATAGGGCGCTTTTGACTTACCTGCCTCTGTAGAGAGGTAGACTGAGAGGGCTTGCTTTATTTTAATGCCCATCAATCAGGGGATAGAGAGCCTCAGGGGACAAAAGCCTCAGGCCTCAAAGTTCCATTATTCCTGAAGGTTAACCTACGCTTAGCTCTTCGGATACAAGCGTAGTGCTTGCTGCCGGGCAAGGGAGTGAGTGGGAAGGGTGTGCCTCTCTCATTTTTTGTTTTTGTTTTGCATTATTTCTTTAGCATAAATTCTAGGGAGTAAAATTACTAATTCAAGGGTTAAAGATTTTTAAAGCTTCTAGAAATTGTTGCCTAATTACCTTCTTAAAGATTTACATTAATTTATACCCCTACAGTTGTCCTCTCATCTATCAGCATGAAGTATGTTCATTTATAAAGTAGGCTTTTTTTCCTACCTTGGTAGGTAAAAAATGGATACCTCAGTGTTTAAATTATCGTTTATTGGACCACTAATGAGATTAAACATTCCCCATATATTTGTTAGGTTATTTGTAATTCCTATTCCTGATTTTTTGTCTATTGTTTTAAGGGAAGAGTTATTCATAATGTTCTAGTTAAGGTACATGAGATGTTTAGGTAAATGTTTGGATTAAAGATATTAACCTTTGTTGGCTCTTCATTTTCACCTAACCCTCCCCTCTTCTAAGTCCAGACCCATAGGCTCATGGTCAAGTCCTCGAGGCCCAGAGGCTTGCAGTCAAGTCCATTAGAACCCTCTCGTGCTGGTGCCACCTTCCAAACAAAACCTCAATTTTGGGTCAATCCATTGACCCCTTCTCTGCTCTAATACCCACTGCTGAGCCCTGCTAGAGTAAAATAATTTAATGTGGGGATTGCTGCTACCACAACCCCACTGTTCTCTGCCTGTGTCCAATATACTCCGTGTCCTGACCAGCTTCCTCCCATGTTCCTAACCAGCCATTTCAGACGTTCTCTCCTCCCCTCCTTACAACCCTTACCACCCGCTTTCTTCCTCTTGTATTCCCTCCCACAAATGTTATATAATCTATCTACACTAATAAAAGAGAAACATGTAAATTGGTGTCACTCTGCTACGCCCACCAGCCAATCAGAATGACTAAGCAAATTAGTCCAACAAAGATGGCGGTTAATTTGCATACGTAGGCATGGAGTGAAGATTGCAGGTTCCAGCCGGAGTGAAGACTGAACACTGAAGACTGAAGACTGCAGCGGAGAAGCCAAGCCTCGCTGCGGCCCGAGGGGAGAAGCCTAGTCTCAAGGCTTGGCTTCTCTGCTGAAGCCAGACCAAAGGCCTGGCTCCCAGTTGCTGGAGGAAAACCGGTGCTCGCAGCCAGGGGAAGGAAGGACTATTGCGCGAATCTTCATGCAATGGGCTTCTAGTCCTATCTAATAAAAGAGAAAAATGGTAATTGGCGTACGACGATACCCTTTTCATTGGCTAATCAGGGCTATATGCAAATTAACTGCCAACTATGATTGGCAGTTAACTGCCAACATAGGCGCAATGCTGGGAGGGAAAGGGGAAGGAGGGAAGAAGCTGCCTGCCGCTGACTGCAATCGGAAACCCAGGCGGCAGCCAAGAGCCAGAGAACCGAGCTGCCTTTGCTCGGAGAAGCCAGGCCTCCTTTGCCGGCTTCTGTGATAAGAGAACCTGGCCGCCTTTGCCGGCCCTGGGCCAGTAATGGGAGAAGCTGGGTGGGGCAGGGAAGAGGCGGATGTCTGCCTGGCTTCTCAGATCACTGATCACCAGTGATGGGAGAACACCCAGAGGCAGGGCCAGAGGCCAGGCTGCATAGCTGCCTGGGGACACCATCTGGACCCCAGGGGCGACGCAGCCATGCCCCAGAAGGAGACCCAGAAGGTGACCCAGGCGCTGGGGCTGCGTTGCCGCTGGGGCACGCGATCCAGTCCCCCCAGGGGCGACGCAGCCAGGCCCCAGAAGGAGACCCAGGGCCCGGGGCTGAGTTGCAGCTGTGGTACGCAATCCAGTGCCTGGGCTGAGGAGACCCAGAAGGAGACCCAGGCGCCGGGGCTGTTTTTGCCGCTGGGGCACGCAATCCGGTGCCCAGGCTCAGGAGACCCAGGGCCCGGGGCTGCGTCGCAGCTGGGGCACGCCATCCGGTCCGGGGGCGATACAGCCAGGCCCCAGAAGGAGACCCAGGCACCAGGGCTGTATCGCTGCTGGGGCACGTGATCCAGTGCCTGGGCTGAGGAGACCCAGAAGGAGACCCAGGGGCCTCGCAAGAGGAGAGTCTCCATGGTCAGATGGCGTGGTGTCGGGACAGGAATAAAGACCCGAGGTGACTCAGATGCCTGGCCACAGGGTTAGACCAGCCAGCAGGGCCTTTCAGTTGGGACTGGGGTGGGGGTGGGGCGAGGGAGGCAAGCTGGAAATAGAGAACTACAACTCCCAGGAGGCTTAGCGGCCAGGACCTGGGTGCCTGGCTGTGAAATCGGATGGGCTGTAGTTTCGCAAGCCACTTTAAACTAGAGGCTTGCAAGGTTGGAAGTTCTGCATCGGGAGCCAGGGAGAAATGGAGCTGGAGCAGAGAGAGGGGTCCATGGCAGCCGTGGGCTTTGAGGAGTTCTCAGCACCTCCCGGCTGGGAGCTGGCGCTGCCTCCGCTGAAGGTGGTCACATCCTGGAGAGCGAGCTTGAGACCGAAGTGGAGTTCGTGTCTGGGGGTCTGGGCAGCTCCAGCCTCCAGGAGCGAGACGAAGAGGAGGAGGCAGCCTGAGGCCAGCAAGGGCGGCGCCAACAGGAACTCAATCGCAGGAAGTACCAGGCGCTGGATCAGTGCTGCAGGGAGATTGAGCAGGCGAAGGAGCGGGTCCTGAACAGGCTCCATCAGGTATAGAGAATAACACGGAGACTCCAGCAGGAGCGGAGGTTCCTCATGAAAGTGCTGGACTCCTACGGTGACAACTACTGGGCCAGCCAGTTCACCATCTTACTGGAGGACGAAGGCAGCCAGGGCAGAGACGCCCCCAACCCAGGCAACGCTGAGAACGAGCCTCCAGAGAAAGAGGGGCTGTCCCCGCCCAGGAGGACACCAGCGCCCACAGAAGCCAGCAGCCCGGCCCCTGGCGAGGGGCCCAGCAGTTGGAAGAGGCGGCGAGTGCCATAGGAAGGGCACTGGGCAGGAGTCCCGCTGACTCCGGAGCTGGCCCCCATGCAGATAAAGGTGGAGGAAGACTTTGGCTTCTAAGCCCTCGAGGCTCTGGACTTAAGTTGGGTTTCTCGGGGGCCAGACAAGCTGCTGCCCTACCCCACCCTAGCCAGCTTCCCCTTTGACTGACCCCCCAATAAACGGACCTGATGCAAAAAAAAAAAAGCTTATAGAGGCATATTTATAGGATCAAATAGTATAAATATAGATGTAACAGGACAATAAAAAGAGAACCTGGCTATGATGATAACCTGAATGCTGCCTCTGTGTCATTCCTTCTTTGGGAATCCCTGGACCTGCTGGGGCTGGACCCCAACATTCCTCTTCTTATAAGGACTTCAGTGAGATGGGCTAAGGGTCCCACTGGAACTGCCACAATTTAATGTAATCCCCTCTTTAAAGATCTTATCTCCATATACAGGTACATTCTGAGGTTCTGGGGATTAGGATTTTAACATACATTTTGTTGATTACCCAAATCAGCCCTTAACAACCAGCATGTTTCAGAAAGTAGATTCCTACAGGGTTATTTACCAAACATTCAGAAGTATTTTTAAAAGAGCTAAGCCCCTCGCCCACCGTGTGGGCCCCTCCCAGCGAAGAGCGAAGGCCTGGGTTCCGGGCACTGGAGGAAAACTGGTGCCAGCAGCCAGGGGAAGGGGCCCCCAAGGGGCCCCAGATTGCGAGAGGGCACAGGGTGGGCTAAGGGACCCACCCGAGTGCACAAATTTTTGTGCACCGGGCCTCTAGTATATATATAAAAGGCTAAGTGACCGTTTGACCTTCCGACCAGCTGGTAGGTATGACGTATACTGACCACCAGGAGGCAGATGCTCAATGCAGGAGCTGCTGAGCTGCGGTGAGTTGGTAGTGGAGATAATCGGGTGATGCACCCCAGAGCCAGAGAGGAGAGAACCCGATTCTGGGGTGCATCACCCAAGAACCACCCTCACACAATCTGGGACCCCTCGGGGGATAATGTAGAGCCGGTTTCAACCTGACCCCCACAGGCTAGGCCAAGGGACCCCCACCTGCCGGAGAGACCCCACTCACTCCACAGACACCCTTGGAGCCGTGGTGCCACCCCAGGTGTGGCTGGCTGGGGAGGGACCTCGGAAGGTTGGCTCCAGGGTGTGTCTGGCCCCATCTTGCTCAGTCCCACCCTGCCTGCCACCTTCTAATTAATTTCCTTTTGATGTACACGAATCCGTGCACCGGGGCACTAGTTGACATATAACATCATATTAGTTTTAGGTATACAACATAATGGTTTGATAGGTGTTTATAGTGAAATAATTACTACAATAAGTTTAGTTAACATCCATCACCTCACATAAATTTTTTTTTTTTTTTTGTGGTGAGAACTTTCAAGATTTACCCTTTTAGTGACTTTCATTATAATGCCTCTTTCATTATAATGTGCTTCTCAACTTGTTTCATTGTTTAGGAGGTTGTCAGGAATATAATTAAAATAGAAACACAACAGTACATGAAATCGTATACAGAAACGTGGCTACAGAAATGGTTCCTTTAGTTTGAACTCCAAAATGTTTTCCCCTTTAACAAACACACAGCTCTTATTACATGTCAAGTGCTGGTGTAAGTGTTGTATAGACATTGACTCATCTCATTCTCATAACAACTCTAAGAGGGAGATTCTGTATTATTACACATGAGAAATTAAAAAGAGAGAGAAAAAATTGCCCAGGGTCACACAGAGCTAGTAAGTGGGGATGTGAATCCAGAAAGCCTGCGTGAATGGCCAGGGTCATCTGTCCTGTTCCATTCCACCTTGTCAGCCTTGGCTGACCCCCACCATGCCCGCAGGATGGCTGGGGAGAAGGTCGAAGAGGTGGGCAAGGACTTCTTTCCCCTCACGCCTTTTTCAAGTGTCCCTGGGAAGCTGCTTGCGGCTCGCCCAGAGCAGAAGAACGTGTGTCCCTTATCGCAGTGACTGTTTGCACCTGGGCCCACTGCCCTCATACAGACCTTCCGTCCCAGCCTCACCTCTCTCCTCTCCTGTTAGCTTCGCTCAAATCTGTCCCCATGTAGCCCTAACCTAAATCTAGTACTTCCATCCTCTTCAAGCGCTTTGACCCTCCCAGGAGAACTCTTATCCAAGAAGTGGGAAATAACTGGGTTGGAAGTAGGAAAGAACTTTCTAGTAGCTGGAGTTATTGAGTTAAGCAGGAAGCTTCCTCAAAGAAAATGAGCTCCCTGTTGCTGGGACAGCTACTCAGATGAGAGGGAATTTAAGTGCTTCTTAAAAAAAAAAAAAAAATATATATATATATATATATATATATATATATATCTACACTAATAAAAGAGAAAAATGGTAATTGGCGTACGACGATACCCTTTTCATTGGCTAATCAGGGCTATATGCAAATTAACTGCCAACTATGATTGGCAGTTAACTGTCAACTAAGATTGGCAGTTAACTGCCAACTAAGATTGGCAGTTAACTGCCAACAAGATGGCGGTTAATTTGCATATGTAGGCACAATGCAGGGAGGCGAAAGGGAAAGCAGGAAGAAGCCCCCTGCCACTGACAGTGATCGGAAACCCAGGGGGGAGCTAAGAGCCAGGGGGCAGGGCAAAGGCGGCCCTGGGGCCGCCTTTGCCCTGCCCCCCAGCCATGATCGGAGAATCAGGCGCCTTTGCCGCCCTGGCCAGTGATAGCAGGAAGTAGGGGTGGAGCCAGCGATGGGAGCTGGACACGGTCGAAGCTGGCAGTCCCGGGAGCTAGGGGTCCCTTGCCTGGGCCTAAAGCGAAGCCCACGATCGCGGGGCCGCTGCAGCTGCAGGTCCCAGCTGCCCGAGCTGGACGCCTCAGCCAGAGGCGTCAGGCCTGGGCAGGGGCGGAGCCTGCAACCACGGGGAGCTGGGGGTCCCCTGCCCAGGCCTGACACCTCTGCCGGAGGCCTCAGGCCTGGTCAAGGGGCCGATCCGGTGATTGGTGATCGGAGGGTGATGAGGGGAAATGAGGGTCCCCTGCCCAGGCCTGACACCTCTGTCAGAGGCGTCAGGCCTGGGCAAGGGGCCGATCCTGCGATTGGAGGGTGATGGGGGTCAACGCCTGAGGGCTCCCAGTATGTGAGAGGGGGCAGGCTGGGCTGAGGGACACCCCCCCCCCCGCAACACCCAGTGCACGAATTTCGTGCACCGGGCCCCTAGTATATATATATATATATATATATATATATATATATATATATATATATATATATATATAATTGATTTTTTACAGAGAGGGAGAGAGATAGTTAGAAACATCGATGAGAGAGAAACATTGATCAGCTGCCTCCTGCACATCTCCCACTGGGTATGTGCCCACAACCCAGGCACATGCCCTTGACCGGAATCAAACCAGGGACCCTTTAGTCCGCAGGCCGATGCTCTATCCACTGAGCCAAACCGGTTTCGGCTTAAGTGCTTCTTAAGGGTGGTTGGAATAAATGATGGTGAAGATCTCTTCCCAGGATTCCATATTTTATGTTTCCTAATGTTGTTTTAATTTGTACTTCATATTGTTTAAAGCAAAAGGTCTCCTCTCTAATGTCTTGAAACATATCTCATCTCCACTTGTATCACTAGTAGTTCTACCTTTAGTACTGATGCTTACCACAGAGAAAGATGGTGCTGGGACACGTCACTTCATTTGCACAGGGTCTTCTGCCTCTAGAGCAGCGGTTCTCAACCTGTGGGTCGCGACCCCTTTGGCGGTCGAACAACCCTTTCACAGGGATCGCCTAAGACCATCCTGCATATCAGATATTTACATTACAATTCATAACAGTAGCAACATTACAGTTATGAAGTAGCAACGAAAATAACTTTATGGTTGGGTCACAACATGAAGAACTGTATTTAAAGGGCCAGAAGGTTGAGAACCACTGCTCTAGAGGAAGAAGACCCTGTGCAAATGAAGTGACGTGTCCCAGCACCATCTTTCTGATGTGTAGAGCAAGCATGTCAAACTCGTGGCCCACAATGAATGTTTTTATGGGCCAGCCAATATAACAGTATGTAAGAAACATTTTAATAAAAATTTCATAACTTAATTTTTACAATATCCTAGTATACATAACTATTATTAATAATGAACTACAATGTTTGCTAATGACTGATTACTATAATCATGTTGCATTCATTTCCCTTACGCACAGGTGCACCATTACTCTCCACTAATACTAGCAGTGAATATTTTAGCAGCCGATTGCCACGTCATTAGTCTTGGACTGACTTGTTTGGTGTGAGCAACAGGAAATATTTTGCTTTTGGAGAACAAGAAAAATAGGTTAATTTGCATTACGCTTATTAATTTGTGCAGTTATTCAGTGTCTGGTAAGTTAATGTTCAAGAAAAAATACGAATTTTTATTAAAATGTTCCATTATTTTATGTCAACGATTACTCATTTATTTCAGCCCTTTGTATTCAGCATGTCTCTATCTAAATAAACCCACATTTCTATGAAAATTGAAGCTTTTGTTCTTTTGCGGCCCACATAAATTTAAACCTTGTTTATTTGGCCCATGTTAGCCTTTGAATTTGACATGGTTGCTCTAGAAGCATCCTCTTCAAAATCCTGAATAGCCTACTTCCTCTCAGTCTAAGGGTCACTTTTTAAAAAATATATTTTTATCAATTTCAGAGAGGAAGGGAAAGGGAGAGGTAGAAACATCCATGATGAGAATCATTGATGGGCTGCCTCCTGCATGCCCCCTATTGGAGATCGAGCCCACAACCCAGGCATGTGCCCATAGGTCAACATTCAACCACTGAGCCACACCGGCCAGCCTAAGGGTCACTTTTGACATATCATTTTTCTTATCATGCTCAGGTCAGTACCCACTGCTGGCAATTCTGCCTTCCAACACCAAATGCCTGTGATTTCCAAGAAGTTGAATCACATCCAAGGTCTTCAGGACCAGTTCCTGGTGAATCAGCATTGATGTGACATCCTCATCCTACTTTCGTCTGTTTTCTTGTGTGACAGGAGGGCCCCAGTGAAGAGAACCAATATGTGTTCTTAGTAGTTTGCAGTGTTTTCAAATGAATTCTCCCCTCTAATCCTCACAACAACTCTGGGAGGCAGTAATTGTTATCCCCACTTCACTGATTAGGATACTCAGAGGGCTGAGCAGGCTCTTAGGCCTGACATTACAACCTAGGAAAACAGCCAGGTTGTTAGAAATTGTTAGAAAAGGGTCTTGCACCAGCTGTCAGAGCCCAGACCTTCTGACTGTGCAGTCTTTTATGAGGTCCATAAAAAGCAACATAGATAACTTATTCCTGGCACCTGTGATGTTTATAGTATCTGGCAGAGCTGGGCAGGACAATAAAGGGGTCAGTACTGCGTTCCTGTGAAGATCTCCCTTGGGGATTACCATGTGGGCAGGAAAGCGGAGTGGGAGGGGCTGGTCAGGAGAGGAGTGCAGGTCATCCCCATTCGAGGATGTCTGATGGGCCGCAGTCTGAACCTAATCTGCCCAAAGGTCACCGCTATGCCCAAGCTGCCCTAGCGGCCTCTCCTGGGGCCAGGTTTCTGTCACAGAGCTGATGGAATCTGAGGGGCTCATCCATCCCCTGCCACGAAAGGCACCCGAGAAAGCAACTGATTAACATACATCTAGCCAGGCCGCCACATTCATAGGCCACCATAGTGTCAGGGCCATGGCCCCCCATCTTATCGTTCCCCAGAGTCTCCACCACGGAGCACAGACGTGCTTTCTTCCCCTTCTCCTCCAGGACATACAGAATTGGCCTGGAGTGGCAGTGGGAGAAGCTCAAGTGGAAGTTTTCAGGGTCTGAATTGGTTACTTACACTCTCAACCCATAGAAAGAAAAGTAAACAACAGCAGGTTTTATACCTGAACCAGGCGTTTTATCATTAGGCCAATCTGTCCGTCCGGCCATCCATCCATCATCAGAAGTGTGTCTCCTCACGGAGATGGGCATGGAGGATACAGAAATACCGAGTCCCTACATCTGCCATGTGAGAGTTCATGTATAAGGTTCCCTGTGTAGGGGCTCACCACAAGAGCGCCATGGTTTACCTGATGCCCTTGGGAAAAACTATTTGCTGTGCTCTGCCTCGTTTGCTTGCTTTTACGAGAAAAACACACAATGAAAATGATATTTATTTTATTGCATCATTTTACTGACTAGAACGCCAGACTTATAGTGGGTATAAGTATAAAAATAACCGAATTCTTACAAATAATACTTTGCTGCTACAGTACTGAATAATTAGTGGAGGTTGCAGTTATAATACAATTTTAAATAACATCCTCATAATGGATTTAACACAATCCATTGGGGACTAAGGTGTCAAGGTTTGCAAAGAGAGATCCAGGATGTGACTCAAACAGTTCAGATTCCAGCTACATGCTTCATTTCACCACAAATCCAGCAACACAAACATTAAAAAACCTCACAACAACCCATGTTGAAAAACCTTTTTGGTAACCCAGGCAATAGAGGAAGATAAGTGGGTTAGTTTCACAGGTAGACTGCATCCATCCCTTCCCTGGGTGGTCCCATCCTTCCTACCCAATAATTCTGCATCTAATGCCTTAGATGTGCCCCAAAACAACGATAAAACCAGATCTAATGCATCCTCTTCACAGATACCCAGGAGACAGAGCCAGTCTAAGATCTGTCTCTTTTCAGACCCACACTGTCCCTTTGGCTTCACAGGTTTTTCTGTGAGCAGTTTACACCAAAGAAACACTACTGAAAAGATATTTTAGCACAATGGATTAACTGCCATTTAATACTTTAATGCTCTTAGTATTTTAACCAGAGTTTCCTTCTCTGGGGATTGGAGAAAAGAACACACACTGTAAAAGCCAACTCTACAAAACCGAGTATCCTTTTTCAAACCCAAACACAAGAACCCCAGAGTGAAATAAAATGTCCCTTCTAACCCCCGCAAAAGTTTTCACATACACACACACCAAAAAAAAAAAAAAAAAAAAAAAAAAAAATCTCTGACAGCAGGGTAGTGTTAAATAAGATGCAAAAGACTGCAATTCTTCCTCTTTCCAGACTTGCTTTAGGTTTAAGATCAGTGTAAGAATCTTAGAACTATGGGTCAAACCCAAGTTGTGGGTGTGTTAGGCTAAACTAAGCCAGAAGCAAAGTTCATAGAGCTTCAGGGGACCTGGGCCCTTCACCAGTGGGCAAGATGGCTTAATAGAGGCCCCCAAAGGCCACGTGCAAGACCCTACTGTGTCTGCCCTGGGCACGTTCCCATCTGAATAAATACCCTTCAAAGACATTTTCTTGGGCAACCATCCAGCCTTGTAATGAAAAGAGGCTGCCTCCCTCTGGGCCAACTTTCACAGTCACCTCCTCAAGAACTTAATAATCCCATCGTCATTTCTGACCCCAATGCTGCCAGCCAGCTTTGATGAAGCTATCCACTCAGCAATTTTGCTCTAAAGGACTTAGCTGCTTCTGAAAATAAACTTTTGTCCAAGCCGGAAGATTTGTCAGCATTTCAGACATTCAACTGAATATGTTCCCGACTCGGATAATATTCACAAAAGTGTGCCTCCAAAATGTGGGAGCCACAGCCTTAGCGAGGGAACAAGACAGAGTGGCCCTCAGGTGGACGGCTAAGTCTGGCTGTGTGTCCCAAACCCCGCTCATCACCTTACACCTCCTACCCCCAAAGCCACGTACCTACATGCTCCGTGCTCAGCATGACCCAGCACTATTTTCTTAATGATGACTACACTTGTCCAAGAAATACATGTAATGACAAACCTGAAAGGACTTTTTCAAAAGGGGAGTCAACATAGGTTTTTTGTTTGTTTTTTTGCACTCCATGTCATTAGTTTAATTATTGCTTAATAACATTAAGGTTCTTTTACAAAAAGATAACACACTTTAAACTCACTCTCCCATGCCCTTTTACATTTAAAGTACACTGGATGGTGAGGCAGGGAGGTACAGTGAGAAGAGCAAGCCAGGCAAAGGGTCCGAAGCACGGCTGTGCAAGGCAATTGTCCTCTCTGAAGTTTCCCACACCCAAGAAGTGGGCGCTGTTGTGCCCACCTCGCAAGGGTGTCGTGAGTCAAATACCTTGCACGGAGCCTGCCGTGGAGGAAACACCAGAGATGCTATGTGAACCTTTAGACTTGCCATGTTGTCTCTAGAGTCCTGGGCTGGCTCACGGGGCGGAGAGGAAAGGACATGAGAAATAAGAGCCTTTGTTTAAGAGCTTACACAAAACCCACAGATGCTACCTGCCCAGGTATGTTACAGGACAAGTGGGTTCCATTCGGCCCCACTCTTCCCTGTAGAAGTTTAAGAGTCTCCTGGGCAGTTAGGCGTCCCTTTCCCCTTCCTCCCACTCCCCCAGCTTGGGGCCCACCCAGGGATACAGGGCTGGGGCATTTCTATGAATTCCAGGTGTGGGGCTGACACTGCACACCTGGGCCATGGCTGAGAGTGTGTTTGCCAGGGGTGTGTCCCATCCTGTCCCTTCAGTTGAGGTGGCTGCTGCCCTAGCAGGTGTTGCTCTTGGCAGACAGACTCTTCTGGAGGTACCAGCCCCACCCAGGAGCGAAGCCAGCCTTTCCAGTCCTCACCCCGGTGGGCAGTCAGCACCGGCTAATGGTCATGCTGTCTTCAAGCCTTCTTAGAGCCTCAGGCCCTGGAGAGGCATTCCCCACCCCCACTCACTTCCTAGCAGTCGCAGCGCCCTAGGTGAACGCAACCTTGCGGGGGACCTGCTTTTTTCACAGTAAAAGAAAAACACATTCTTAATCCACTTCATCTGCACAAAACCCATTCACAGGAAAGTGTTCTCGGAGCTCACAGGACATTCCTTTCTGGATTCTTCTCAAGAATGCGTTTGGGGTGGAACACTTCATTTTGTGGAGCTCATAGCTCCGGCCCAGATACAGGAGGTGACTTGTCAGCTGTGGTGGCAGCTAACAGTGGCAGCGGGGCACGCCTGAGTATCGCCCCCAGGTGGCTCTGGGTCCTGGGAGGAGCAAGATCTGACTGAGAGCCGGGCGCCAGGCCACTCAGTCTGTTGGCTCAGGCGAGCAGAGTGCAGGAGCTCGGAGCTCTCCGGTTAGATGTGAGGCCACGGGGCACAGGGCTGGTTCCACGGACAGATGCAAGGGCCAAGATTTCAAAAAGGCGACTTTCAGTTGGCACCTGCTGACTAAAACAGCACTCTCTCTGCATCTATCTCATGAGATGAGTGCAATTTTACTACCTGGAGGCCGCACACCCGGCTGGCGCTCCTGGCTCCTGCTGCTGCAGGGGGGGCGGGTGAGGACGCGTGGAGACCACGGGGCACAGGAGTTCGCACTTAAAACTGTTAGGCTGAGGACTGCAGAAGCCTGAGGGTTAGATACATCTGAAGGGGTTAGAGAACCTTAAAGAAACAGCCCCCAGCACAGAACTGTCCCCACTATGGGTTCCACTGAGCTCTGAGCTTCCGGGTGGGACCAGTTCTTTACCTCTGTGTTCTCCACGTCATCCACACCTAGGATGTGTCAAAGCAGAATCATCACAGCCCCACAAGGAGCAGTTAGAGACAGCACCGGACACGCCCCGCGCAGGCCCCACGCCACGGGCATGAGAAAGAAGACGCGCGACGTTCCCTCCCAGAGGCCGACTCTCACCCCGTCTTCCCAGAGTCTTTCGTTCTCCGATGCTGACCTGAATTAGGGCCGTGTTTCTGGAGGAAACTATATAGTAGTACAAAGAGTGCAAATCACTGGGTGAGCGAAAATAAGTTACTTCTTCGGGGAATAAATAGTTCTGAGCAGTTGGCTGAAAGTTTATACCGACTTTGTGGGTGAGGTCGGGGAAACAGTGAAAAAGGTGCGGCATCGCAGGTGAGCAGGCTTCCTTCCATGTGGCTCCACCCCAGCTCGCTCTCCTTCCGCAGGAATCTGCCCGGCTTCCCACAGCACTGGGGTTCCCGGCGACGGACTGGCCCGTTCAGCCCACTGCTCTGACCACAGTCAGCTGTCGAGACTACACACGCTGCTTTTCCTTTAGTGGTGAAGTGCCAGCTCACACCCAACCCGCATTCAGCTTAGCATTTCCACTCCACATGGAGCAGCCTCGGCCTCAAGGGCGGCGGTCAGACACCCAGGCGCCACGCCGCCGTGTGCGCAGGGACGAAGAGCACCCCACCGCCTGCTCCTCTCCCTCTCCCTCGGGCCTCCGCTCAGCCCCTGCCCGGCTGGGGCTCGCTGGGCCTCGCTGCAGGGCAGCTGTGTGCCTCTAGCTAAAACCAAACGGAAGTCATTTTGCCCCGGCCCAGCTTGTTTGAAGAAGTGAGCTTTCACTGCAAAGGGAAGAAGTCACCTTCACTCTAGGTGTCACCTTGACGGAAAAACCGAACTGGCGTGGTGGGCTGGGCCGCACACGTTTCCATTTCTCACTCTGGGGGTTGGCTTGGAGACGGCAGCACAGGAAGACCTGGAAACATATTAAAATATTGTACAATAGCCCACAGCGTCTCCAGACCTTAGTGGTATGTTCATCACCATCACCTGTTGTTTAGCACACGGTGCTGGGCAGGAAAACAACTAACGAGCCAGTATTTTGCTATAAATTAATCACCAAATCGAGGCCCATGGAAGCATCTGGGGAAACGAGGCCTTCTTTCTGGGAGTCTTGGAAAAAAAACCCTAAAGGAGACCCCCTACCCAATTTACTAAAGTGCAAACTAAGGAGACCCCGGTGCTTGCAGTGGTGCCCAACGAGCTGCCCTGGCCGGCGTCATCCCTGCAGCCAGTGGCCGAGCCGCGGTCGCGCCGAGACCTCCTGGTACTGGCCATGTGCACATTCACAGTAACAACAAGTGAGCGGCCTTCCACGGTGGCCACGCCCCTCACACCCGTCCCACTTCCTGCCTGCCGCTCCAGTGCGGCTCCCAGTCCTGGGAGCAGCACCTGCAGGCCCCGTGCAGTCAGCCCTCTGAGCAACAGCCGGCCCAGCCACTTGCTCGGAGCAATGGGCTCCTCTCTCTTCTCACTTAAAAGTAGTCTCTTCTCCTGCTCTCATCGCTGATGAAAGACGGGTTGTACTGTCCCGGGAAAATGCAAGAATGCCGGGAGCCCGGCAATCCAGTGTAGGCCGGGTAGAGTCCATTTCGTTCAAGTTCAGGATTCCTTACGCTTGTGGGCTGGAGGCCAGAGAGAAAAGGAAAAAAGGGCCATTTATTATTCATGGTTTAAATGTAATAGTAAAAAAAAAGAGAATGCTGCATTATAATAAACCTCAGATGGAGGCAGCTAATACTCAGCAAAGTCTAACCTAGAAGCCAGGGCCCTCCCCAGGCCGGTTTTTTATGGAAAAAACTTCGACCAAGGGCAGTCCAGTGATTTTAGACCAACATAGGAAAATACCTGGATTAACTGTTATCTTTACTATTATCCAGATTAATTATTATCTGATTATTCACTTGACCTTTTAAAAGAGTGTCTTTCTCTGCGGAGCACAGCAGCTGTAATCCTCTCTGGCATTTAGCTGGACTCACTGGGTGAAGGGTCGTCGGACCCCCCCCCCCCCCCCCCCCCCTGTCGGAGCTGGTGTTAGGACCCCTAGGCAGGAGGCCAACGGCGATTCTTAGGTGTCTCCGACCAGGTCCCAGCCTAGCAGGTTGCGACTGCCTGTCTGATGTGCAAAAGGGGCTCCTGGGAATGGCAAGACTGCTCTGGGGAGGCCCTCTCGGGGGACCCCTGGGGGAGAAGGCTTGCCTGGCAGAATGAAACACAGGCACTGCACAGAACAAACGCAAGTCCTGGGGACGCCCGCGGCACACGCGAGACCGTGGTGAGCGACAGCACTCACACGGGGGACAGCTTCATGCCGTGGCCGTGGCCGTGGCCGGGCTCTGCTGCCACAGAGTGCTCAGCCTATCTTTGAAATGCAGGTGGTGTTCATTTAAGCTCTCGATCGTCTCTATTGAAGGCGATTCTTTAGCTAAGGCCATGGAGGCGCAGTTGGGTCCTATGACTCTGCAGGCCTATTTGTTGCTAGGTAGTCACACCACACTGGGGTTGAGGAGACCCTAGCAAATCTGTGAGTGTGTGGTCACCGGTCGCTCCTGGGGAAGACACCTGCTTAGCTATGGCTTCAGTTATTAGAGCAAAAGAACTTTCCTGACAAACAGAAAACAAAACAAACCCTTTATGCAGAAATACCAACAAAACCATGTGAACCAGAGCTAAGTTTGTGTCTACGTTTATCTTTCCTCTGGGTCTTCTCGTTCTTCTCCCAGGTTTCAATTTTTCAAAGAGCCCATGGAAGCAATCGCTTTCTTACCATAAACAAACTTGCCCTTCCCGTCCAAAGTGTGAACCCCCCTGGTTAGTCCCCATAGCAACCAGAGGGGTTGTGGTTTCTGTCACAGGATTTCCTGGTGCTATTAAGTCCCCACGGAGCCAGAGTGCATGTTTATTGCTACCGCTCCAACATGGTGTGAGAAGTCACCTGACATCTATTTATTTTTCGGCTTTATGTGTTTGCTTTATGGCTGACGCAGTGTGATGTGAAATGAACTGAGCAGTGCCTGGAAATATGACATGGATTCCTCGCTGTGGGACAGAAGAAGCCAGGGTTGCAGGGTGTGTCCCATCTGTCCGAGTGACACAGTACAGGGCTGGGCAGAGCAAATTATTAAACACCCATTACATATATCTTCGAAGCCTCTGAGAAGTGCTGGTGGTGGATGAGGTTATATTGCTCTCTTTATACCTTTCTCCAACCCCTCAGTTTCGATTACCCAACGCCATGAGGAAAGGTGGGGCAGACAAGAGATAAAAAGGAAAGGGCCAAAGGCTAAGTATCATTTCTCTATCTTTCAGTATCCAATCCTATAACTTAAAAGCAAGGTTCATAACAAGACGGCTCCTGCTACCATCCCATAAAGGCAATGTGCTCTGTGGAAACAGCCTTCATATCTCACCGTCAGTTCCAATAACTAACATGCAAATAGGTCATAAGTGAACTGAACATTAAATTCTGTCCCTAAGGGGCTTAGGCCATCATTCCCTGTAACCTGTAACTAGCTGTAGTGCTTTGACTACAGCCAAACAGAATCCCTTTAATTCTCAGAGGGAACCGGAGCCTGCGGGCCCCCTGGACACGGAATACACACCGAGTAATACACGTCCGTCATCTGGAGGAGGTTTTTGGTGCTCCCGTTCTCATGCATCTCAATAGCTTCTCGGCCCCATTCCTGCGAGCGAGGGTTCTTGGGGTACTCAGCGTATGGGGACATTTGGAAATCTCCACTCTTGAAGATGAGTTTGCTTATGTCATTTTTATTCTTTCTGTGGGGTAAAAAAATATTTGAAAATTTAAATGAATACATTTTGTTAAAAAAAAAAAAAGGTATTTGTGAAAGCACCATCTAGCATTTTACAAGGTAAATTAGACCTAAAGCTACCACTATATTTCTTTGTAGCTGCCTACCCAGGAATGTCATTACTGTTATTATCTTTAGTATTTGCCCCAAACAAGTGAAAATGCAATTAGGTATAAGAAAAGATGCAAAAACCCCTCCAACCTAGGAGGCCCAGGGGACCATGGTAGACCTCTCAGAGAGCTGACTCAGACCCTCCTGGGGACAGACGGGCGCATTGTGGGGCCAGCAGGAGCCAAGAGTCAGAGGAAAGGCCTCGGCCGCTGGTTCCGGCCAGCGGGAGCACCACAGTGCACGTGGAGCTTCTAGGTCTCATGCAGATTTATTAGAACAGGAGCTCTGGGGACAGGGCGCCTCTGGCTGGGCGGAGAGATGCGACTGGCTCCCCGGGCCACATCTCGCTACTAACAAAGCTGGGACTAGAACCAAGGCCGTCCAACGCCCTGGCTAGTGCTCTTCTACCACATGAAGCTACTTCACAAACCATAAAACCAGGATGTCTTGTTTGCAAAAAAACGCCACCTATTTATACACCTACACATCTCGTGTCAGTGGGTCAGGGAAACCCTGGGGCAAGTCCCCTATGTGTGAGAGGTCACTGGAAATTGTTGGAATACGGTAGTCACCTACGTACTAGACCAGTGATGGCGAACCTTTTGAGCTCGGCATGTCAGCATTTTGAAAAACCCTAACTTAACTCTGGTGCCGTGTCACATATAGACATTTGTTGATATTTGCAACCATAGTAAAACAAAGACTTATATTTTTGATATTTATTTTATATATTTAAATGCCATTTAACAAAGAAAAATCAACCCAAAAAATGAGTTCGTGTGTCACCTCTGACACGCGTGTCATAGGTTCGCCATCACTGTACTAGACATTTTTACCCATATGTACCCTGGACTTTTCTTCCTTCTACCTCATTTTCCTATAAGCAAACGTTCTTGGGAAAGCACAAAAAAACTCGCGGTCATAAAAGCAAATGTCCAGTGTGTGGCTTAGGTGTTGTTCCTCCTGCAAATTCTGAACAGGCCTGCCACTGTGCTGCCCGGAGGGTGGGGCACCTGGCCTCACACAGTGGCTTATTCACAGCTAGCCTTCCTTTCCAGTGGCCAATAGTCACAAGGTCCTTCCCCATGGTTACACTCCCTGGTACAGGGCATTTAGCACACGGGGGGCTGATGTCCCCTTGAGCACCCAGGGTTTCTCTCTCCAGCTCCTAGTCTCAGCCCCAGGATTTTATTTCACTCATACTTGTGGATGAAAGGGCCCACATGCTAACTTGACAAGCTCAGGGGAGGCCTGCATGGCAGTCAAACTCAGAGACCTAAAGTAACCACAAAGGATGGTCTGAAATTAAACTTTAACTAAAAGCAGTCATGGTGGGCAGTTACGTCCTAGGCCAGTATCTTCACTGACAAGGTCAACCTTTACCTTAACCGAGCCTATCTGTCTTTTTGCATCTATAATAACATACCCTTGAAATGTCTGGGTAACTTGTAACTTCCCTATTTCTGGACCCCTTGGGGCACAACCCAATGTGCTGGGGGCCAGGACAGATACCACATATTCCTTCCTTATCATGTTAATTGTTCCTGCACCTACCTAAGTATGTGTCCATCATTTTACTTTTTATCCAATCCCAGGGGTTTCCCTGCTTTGCCTTCTCCTACCTCTCTAGTCTATCACCAATGGGTTTCATGTAACCCATCTACATCCCTTTCCTTTGATTGCAATGTATAAATACAGATATAACCCGCCATTCTCCAGAGCAGTGGTTCTCAACCTTCCTAATGCCGTGACCCTTTGATACAGTTCCTCATGTTGTGGTGACCCCCCAACCATAAAATTATTTTCGTTGCTACTTCATAACTGTAATTTTGCTACTGTTATGAATTGTAATGTAAATATCTCATATGCAGGATGTATTTTCATCGTCACCAATTGAACAAAATTAAAGCATGTGATTAATCACAAAAACAATATGTAATTATATATGTGTTTTCTGATGGTCTTAGGCGACCCCTGTGAAAGGGTCGTTCAACCCCCAAAGGGGTCGCGACCCACAGGTTGAGAACCACTTCTCTAGAGCATTATCTCAATTCATCGAGGTTCTGCCTCCTGGCATATGTCGACAGTTTGGCTCAAATAAACTCACAAAAATTCTTAACAGGTTTCAATGGTTTTTTACGTTAACATACTTTATCTTTGATCACTGGGTGGCAACTTTGCAAGTGACCGGCAAAGGCTGTACCACGAAGTCTGCATCCCGAGTGGGCGGTTAGGGCAACCTGGTCCCTCAGCCTTACTGGAGACAAAGGGTATCTTAAAACGTCCTGCATGTCAGTGGTCAAAAAGAAAACTTGCTATTTTGGTAGGTTTCCTCCGTAAGTTATGTCAGGAGAATGCCTGCCATTTATTATCATCTAAATCGAAGGTGATTATGTTTCCTTATCTGAATAGATAATCACAGAGAAGGGGAACCAACTCTGTGTTTTCTCTTCCCTTCCCAGGAGAAACCCACTCTCGCTGGCTCCCAGGAAGCCCAGCGCCCAGCACACTGCTGGGTCTGCTCATCCCCAGGCCTGCTACAACTTCTCTGTGCTCAGGTATCTCAGGTACCCCTTTCATCTTTGTTTGATTTTTAGTTTGTCCACTTAGAGTATACAATCAGTGGTTTTTAGTATATTCAGTGTTGTGTAACCATCATCACAATTTTAGAACAGTTTCATCACCCCGAAGAGAAACCTCGTACTCCTTAGCCATTACTTCTCAATTCTATCCTCTGCCCACCCAGTCGTAGGCAATCACTCATATACTTTCTGTCTCTATTAGATTTGCCAATTGGAACATTTCATACAAATGCAATAGTTGGTCTTTTAAGGCTGGCTTATTTCACTTAGCATAATATTTTCAAAGCTCATGCACATTACAGCATGTATCAGTATTTCTTTCTTTTTTATGGTTGAACTAGAGGCCCAGTGCATGAATTTTTTCACATTGAAAGGAAATTAATTAGAAGAAGTATTTTAATATCGCTATTCACCCTTTCTCTATAATAGAAATGTCAACCAAATTCACGATGGACAATGACAGATGGAAACATGCACGTGTGATTGGCGCCAGCAAGAGCTTTATCTTATATAATAAAGCAGTGATATGCAAATTGACCCCCACTCCATCACACCGCCACAAAATGGCTACGCCCACAGCAAAGGCAGGGTTTCCATAACACAAGCCGTAATGAGCGATCAGCAGAGACCTGAGGCTGCGCGGTGCTGAGGGGGGGAGGGGACCTGAGGCTGCGCTCCCCGTCTAGTGGGGCTTGATGGGGGACCTCAGGCCACGCCCCCCACCCCAGCACTGGGCTGGGGGACCTGAGGCTGCGCCCCCCACCTGGTGGGGCTTGACAGGGGTGGGGCCGGCCGGGTCAGGGTCTCGTGCAATTTCGAGGTGCACATGGGTGGGTGAGGACTTGACTCTGGGTCCTGCAGCGTGCCCCAGACTCTGACAGGAGGAAGATTTTCATATACATTTTACTAATTTTCTTTCATCTCTGATACTTCTATTATAGAGAAAGGGCAAATAGCAATATTAAAATATTTCCTGTAATTAATTCCCTTTTAATGTGCACAAATTTCATGCACTGGGCCACTAGAGTGTGTGTGTGTGTGTGTGTGTGTGTGTGTGTATTTATTTTATTTTATTTTTATTGTTTTATTTTTTTAAATTAGACCTGCTTTCTGATTTAGCTAAACCTCTTCCAGCCCAGAAAAGCACCCCAACCTCTCTTTCAGGTAACTGTCAGCAACACAGCAGTAAATATCAACATGAAGCAGATTATTGTATATCACGCAGGGAGAACAAAGGGTGAAATATTTACTTACAGCAGTGTTTGACTATATTCTGCAGTGAGAAAACCTGAAGTCATTTTGAAAGACCACCATTTCTTATTTCTTTTCAGTTGGTTTCTAAACTTTCTAAGTTCAGTTTCTATACTTCCTAAATCTCCATTTTCTGGCTAATGAAAAGAAAATAGGATTCTATTGAGTCTCCTACCTACCTACTCCAGGACTTTTGTGAGGATCAAATGAGATGAGACACAGGAAAACGCTTCACAGACATTTGGTTAAACTGTAAAATGTTTGCACCTGGCTATAAAGCAAGTCATGTTCCTGAGCTGAAGAAACTCCAAGGAGGCTAGTTGCTAGGGAGAGGAAGCCAGGTGTTGCTACGTTACGTCATTATCTGGCACCCACAGTCACTGTTTCTGGGCTGGGCTGTGGGCCACATTTTGCGCCATGGGGTCTTGGCAGCATTGGCTACAATTTGGTGGGATGTTGCTCTGGGGTGGTGGCAGGGCCTGTGTCCCACTTTGGGGAAGCCGAGTGTTGCTTTGTGGGCACCAGGTCCGCAGTGCCATTTCTCTGTAAATGGCCAGTGTGCGCCATGGCAGCTTCTGTGTTGAGCGTCTGCCCCTTGCTGGTCAGTGGGCATCATAGTGACTGGTCTGACGGTCAGACACTTAGCATATTAGCCATATATATATATATATACTAGAAGCCTGGTGCACAATAATTTGTGCACTGGCGGGGGGTGGGGGGTATCCCTCAGCCCAACCTGTCCCCTCTCACAGTCTGGGACCCCTTGGGAGATAACCACCTGCTGGCTTAGGCCCGCTCCCCTGGTGGCAGATGGCACGCCCAATCCCGTGGAGTCTGCCCCATCTCCCCTGGTCGCAGATGGCAGGCCTGGATCCCGCGCTGGGTCGGGCGGCCGCTCAGATCGTGCTGCCGCCTGCCCCACCCATCCCGCCCCACACACGGCAGGCCTGGGATCACGCTGCTGCCTGCCCTGGGCCGCACACTGCAGGCCCAGATCCCAGGCTGGGGCAGGCGGAGGCTCGGGATTGCGCTGCTGCCCGCCCCGCCCGCCCCGCCCCGCACACAGCAGGCCAGGATCTCCCGCTGGGGTGGCCAGCAGCTGGGGATCGTGCTGCCACCAGCCCCAGGCAGGGCGGCGCAGCGGGATCTGCCTGCAGTATGCAAATTAGCTGCCATCTTTGTTGGTGGTTAATTTGCATATCACGCTGATTAGCCAATGAGAGGCATAGCAAAGGTACGGTCAATTACCATATTTGTCTATTATTAGATAGGATATATATATATATATATATATATATATATATATATATATTATTTAATTGTATGGATATGTCACATTTTGCTTATCCATTCATCAGTTGATGGATACTGGGGTTATTTTCAGCTCTTGGCTATTATGAATAATGCTACTATGAACATTCATGTACATGTTTCTGTGTGGACATAACTTCTCATTTCTCTTGGTATAGAACTAAGAGTAGAAGTACTAGGTCAAATGGCAGCACAGTGTTTAACTTTCTGAGGAATGGCCAGACACTTTCAAAGTGGCTGCATCATTTTACATTTCTACAGCAGTGTATTTATTTGTGTTCTAGTTTTTCCATATCCTCATACCAACACTTGTAATTTCCTGGGTTTAAAAAGTATTTTACTGATTGATTGACTTCAGAGCGAAGTGCTGGTTGAGGATGACCTTGCATTGTTTTCTTTGTACCTTTCTCCAACCCCTCAGTTTTGATTACCCAACCACATGAGGTAAAGGTGTTCCACTTAGTTATGTATTCACTGGTTAGTTCTTGTATGTGCCCTGATTAGGGGTCGAACTTGCAACCTTGGCGTATCAAAATAATACTCTGACCAACTGAACTACCCAGCCAGGGCTTTTTTTAAAAGAAAAAATTACCCATCACAGTGGGTATAAGATGGTTTTGATTGCATTTCCCCGGTGGCTAATGATGCTGAACATCCTTTCATGTGCCTTCTGGACACTTGTATATCTTCTCTGGAGAAATGTCTTTTCAAGTTCTTTTCCCTTTTAAAATAGGACATTTTAAAATGGTCCATTACGATTTAATGTCTTTTTATTACTGAGTTGTAAGGCATCTTTACATATTCTAGATGCAAGTCCCTTATTACACATATGATTTATTTGCGAATACTCTCCCACTCTGTGGTTTGTCCTTTCACTTCTTGACAGTGATCTTTTAAGCTGAAGGGGTTCAGCACAAGTCTCCCCAGAACAGGCCACTGTGGCCTGCAGACAGGTTCGAGCTGAAGACAGTCGAGGCCCGGAAGACCCAGGAAGAGCTTTCATACCTCCCTTTAACTGCCTAAGAGGATTTTGATGGAGGGCTTGGTCCAGAAAGAGAGCTGTCACCAGAGATCACTCCAAAGAGTGTGGGCTGGGCGTGGGAAGCTGCTGGGGAGCTCAGCAGGGCCTGTTTGTTCCAAGTCCCCTCCGCGTCCCACTGTCTCTACATCCCATTGCCTCTGCATGGCATGGCGAACGTTGGTTTATCCATCTTCCTGTGAATCACCTTCCTCCCCTTTGAAGTCCCTTCTCTTAGCTCAGGATGGAATATAAGCCTCAATTGTCTGACTGCCTGTGGGTCTCATCTTTGTATGTGCCACCACCCACCACCTATATACATAATTAAATGTGTTTTTATCCCATAAACTGTCTTATGTTAATTTGATTATCAGACCAAAGAACCTAAAAGGGTAGAGAAAAAATTTTGTCCCATACATTAGCAGAGAAGTTTTTAACTTTAACGCAGTCCAATCTATCTTTTTCGTTGCTTGTGCTTTTGGATATTCCTTTTTATTAAAGAAAATAAAGTTCTATTGGCTGTCTTTTCTTTCCTCCAATGGCACTACCTATCATGGATTTCCCTTTCTGCTTTTTTCAGTGGTTCAGTCATATATTACGATTTAATGCTGTAAGCCGCCCCGAACATTCCCGAAGAGTAAAAATTGGCCCTTGCATAGCACATGCAAAGAAACAGAATTAGAGTGTGAACTCCATCACTCACCGGCAGCAGGTGACAATCAGTGCAATGCCGAGGATCAGCAGAAGCCCGCCTCCTGCTGCTGCAATCACCACGGTGATAAGCTGATAGGCTAAACAGGTTAAAAGAAAAAGATTGGTAAGAGGTGATGAATGAATAAACGGATACACAAGTATGATTCTCCTCCCCACCCCACCGTGACCTCACCTTTCAGTTCCTGGGCCACCAGCAAGGGCTCCTCAGGGTTAGCTCTACATTTTCTAGGTCAGAGGGCGGCAGAATTTGCCACCCCAAAACATGCCTCTTTGGCATGTTTGTTATGTCTGAGAAACTGCAGACATAGGAGAAGCTCTGAAAACAGAGCATTACTTACCGTTGGTAAGGGAGCATTACATTAGAAAGCCCGCCTGCACCAGCAATAGAGCTATTCGCAGAGAGACCTTTTTCAGCGGAGAGATTGTCCTACTTGGCAGGGAAGCCACTGTTTGCCAAACATTTCCTCTCCTCACCTCCCATGACTTGCCTTCCCTACCCTGCAGCCCCAGGCCCCTGGTCCTACCCTTAGCTCAGGAGGGTATGTTAGCCTCAATCATTGGCTGCCTTTGGAGTCTCATCTTATGGGACTCCCCTGTGCACATATGTAATTAAATTTGTTCACCTGTTAATATGTTTTATTATGGTGATGTTTGGGGGTGTCAGTCAAGGACGTAGAAGGGTAGAGGAAAAGTTATTTTTCTCCCCTACACTGTTTTCAGTCAAGTTCCTCTTCCTCAGCCACTCCTAGAATGGCTCCCCAAGTGTACCTGTGGACCAGCCCTGAGGACATTTTCACCAATCCGTGGTAAAAAGAGAAAAATGAAGGAGATAGATGAATTTTTCACAAACTAAATCTATCTGGTTTCAATCATTGTTCTGTCTTCTAAGACTTGGTCCTTCCTGTTTTCCCCTCACTTACTATGTGTGCATTTTATTATGTGTAAATTATGCCTCCATTAAAACTGGTTTCTAAAAACTAATGGAGAAAATAGGGAATCTTTTCTTGGTTACTTCCCACCCTTTGGTGTTGTTTCAGAGATTTTTTTTAAATGTATAGTGACAGTAAATATAAACATTCTTAATTTGGTTTTAGGTTTTTAATTAATAAAATAAAAAGCAGGTGACCCTAGGTTAGACTCTCCAGTTTTATAAGAAATATTACTGGCCGGTTAAGACCAGAGCTGGGAATCACTGCATATACATACCATGCTAGGCACTGAGTGGTTTCCCCAACACATACAAATGGAATTTAACTACCAAAAATTAGCAGTCACATGTGCAGGTACATATCATACATAATAATATTAATTTTTAATCCATAAATTTTATACCTGTGCATTTCTGGGAAAATCATAGTTTAGTGAAGCTTATTAAATAATGATTTTAAAAAAATTAATCCTCACCCAAGGATATTTTTTTCATTTCTTCTTTTTTTTAGATAGAGTGGAAGGAAGGGAGGGATGAGGGAGAGAGAGAGAGAGAGAGAAACACCAATGTGAGAGAGACACATTGATTAGTTGCCTCCTACACACGCTCTGACTGGTTGGGGATCAAACCTGCAACCCCCAGGTATGTGCCCTAAACCAGAAATTGAACCCACAACCCTTCAGTGGGTGTCACTCTAACCACTGAGCACACCAGCAGTGCCAGATAGATTTTTCCAATGTTGTGGAAATATAATTAAAATTTTGCTCTGAGGGTCTGCAGTTCAGGATGTAAAAGTGGCAAATAGCCAGGTTTTTTATATTAAAATAAGATGGAACCATGTTCTCCATGTCTCAGGCAACACCGAAGGAAAATGCATGGAGCTGAGAGTGAGCTGACTGTGAGACAAAAGCAAATGCAAGCGAGGCAACCATTTGCTTATCCTTTATTTGAATAAACAGCACAGAAACTTGGTTATCTTGAAGACCATGAGTACTAAGATATACAGAAAACAAAGCTAAACCTTTAATGAGGTCATTCTCGCCCTCACCTCCTAATACATGTATTCAAACTTCGCTTTTAACAAAAGTGAAGACAAAAGACAAATCTTGATTTTCACCTCTTTCTCACCTCCACCACTACCACCCCCTAAGCTACAGTCTACTATTGATTAGACAACTGAACCGCCTCCCAACATACCTTCCTGCACCCAGTCTTGCCCACTCATTTCAAAACACAAATCTGATCACGCCATTTCCCAGCTTTAATAAACCTACAGTGAAACAAATGAGCAAACCAACTTACAGTGGCCCTCTCTGTTTCTAAAGACCAAAGTCTGGCTCCTACTCATCCCTCCACACTAAACTCAAAACCTCTCACTCCAGCAAAACCAGCAGGTGCTCAGTTTAGAAGTGGCCTCACAAGTGGCTGCAGTTGTGGCAGGTTCCCCTTGAAAACAGGCAGTTTTGTCTAAGAAGAGACAGACTCAGACACACTATGCCCAGTGCTTCTCAAACCATCTGTGGTCTAGAACCTACTTTTCTTTGCTTGTGCATTTTTATATTATTTTTAAGTAAAGAAAATAAAGTCTCATTTCATCTTTCCCTATAGGTACCAACTTTCATGAATTTCCTTTCTTTTTTTGATTTTTTTTTTAGTGGGCCTGCAGATTCTTATTTTTTATTTATTTTTATTTTTTATTTATTTTTACTTTTTATTGATTTTAGAGAGAGGAAGGTGCAGAAAGAGAAACATAAATGTGTGAGAGAGAAACATCAATTGGTTGTGCCCCCGTCCCCCCCACCCCTGCCCCTGCCACCACCCATGCACCCAGATCAGGAATCCAACCCACAGCCTGCGTATGTGCCCTGACCAGGAATCAAACCTGGCCACCTTTTGGTTCATGGCCTGACGCTCACCCAGCTAAGCCACACTGGCCAGGGCGCTTTCTCCTTTTAAGGAGTCGACTGTGGAGTGACCTTGTAAAATACAATAATACTATTTTTTAAAAGAAACCCATGTTTGGATGTCACAGCATGTGACATTAACATCAATATTTCTAAGTTTAACATAAATGTTTCCTCTCAATTTTTGTGTTTCTTGTTGCAGCCCGATAACAGCTGGCAGATCACATTTTGAGGAGCACTGGTACACCCTCGTGCTCCTGAAACTTTCCTGTGGGTCTGAACCACCCAGAGGCTGTGCAAACTCAGATGGCTGGTCCCCACCTGAAGAGACTTGATTCAGCAGGTCGGGGCCTGGGCCAAGAAGAGAAGTTGTACCTCCAGCAAGCTCTGAGGCACAGTGATGCCGCCAGCCTGCAGACCAGACTCTGGGCAGCATTGGCTTAGATTACACAGGAGGGGAATCTTAGACTGCACATGGGCGCTGAGAAAGAGCTGGGAGGGAATGCACCAAAACACTCATGGAAGTTAGTGCTGCCTCAAGTACTTTACTTTCTTCTTTGGGGTTTTCTATATGTCCCAGATTTTTTTAAAAAATATATATATTTTTACTGATTTCAGAGAGGAAGGGAGAGGGAGGGAGAGGTAGAAACAATGAGGAGAGAGAATCATTGATCGGCTGCTTCTTGCACGTCCCCTATTGGGAATTGAGCCAGCAACCCAGGTATACGCCCTTGATTGGAATTGAACCTGGGACCCTTCAGTCTGTAAGCTGACGCTCTATCCACTGAGCCAAGCCAGCTAGGGCTGTCCCAGATTTTATTCATATGTGTACACACACTCACTCATAACCTCCTCTAAATGTAGAAATTGTGTGTGTATACATAATTTATCTTATACACATATATAATTTTTTAAAGAGTATGTTTGATGTTCTTTGGCAGCCATATCACTGGAAACTTGTAATAAGTTTATGGACAACATAACCCACAGATCTTTTTTCTCATACCAGCTGTGAAGTCAGTTGATGAACTATGTGATTCTTTGGACTCAAGTACTGACTTTAGATTTATTATGAAGCCACGTGATGATGTACAGGTGCATGGGATTCAAATCAACATCAACTGTAATGTTCATCAGTTCCGCAGGCGCTCTGAAAGGTGACTTACTAACGTGAGAGAAGGCAGTGGTGTCGGTTTAAGTTTGTCTGTCTTATCCTTTCCACTTTGAGGAGATCTCCAGAATGATGGACTTGGAATTCTCAGTCTTACTTTCTTTCTTTTTTAATTGATATTTTTTAGGGAGAGAGGAAGGGAGAGGGATAGAGAGATAGGAACATCGATGAGAGAGAAACATCATTGATCAGCTGCCTCCTGCATAGCTCCTACTGGGGATCAAGCCTGAACCCTTGGCTTGTGCCCTGACCGGGAATCGAACTGCTGACCCCTTGGTTCTCGGGTTGATGCTCAACCACTGAGCCACGCTGGCCAGGCTTACTTTCTTCTTGGCATCTGCTGACATTTCAGTCTTTCTCCAGCAGTGGCTCTATCTTTTCTTTATTCGTATAGTTTGATCCTCAGTTGATGTCCCTGTCATCACTGTTGGCTTTTTCATTAAGACAACCATTCTGAGCCTTGGCCTTTTCTACAGTCTATTTTGTCCTTGTTCATATGCTTATTTGGGTGGATTCTACTGGACTGTCTGCTTAGCCAGCCCTCTTTCGGGAGCTGTTCACCCCCAGTGCAGGTTATGGTGGGGTGGTCAGGCTGGCATGATATCATCCCCTGGCCACAGCAGATTGGTCTGGGAGGAAACACATGGATCAATTAGTTCCTTCACAGGAATTTCAATTTGGGGAAAATAGAGAGCCTCCTCCTTCAAACTGGCTGAACGGGTAACACACACTCGGTGACGTTTGGCGAGCCTGTTTCCATCACGTGGTCTGGGAAGGAGAGCACGCCTGTGCACAGCGGAGAGCGGAGATGAAGGTGGGGTCCGGTGAAAGAAGGCCCCGGGCCGCCAGCTGCTGTGGTCCCCACATCCCCCTGAGGCTGGAGTCCCATGACACACCCGGGATCCTTCCAATAAACTGTCATTGTTGCTTAAGCTGGGTAGGCTTCTTAACTCCAGAGAGAACCTTAGTGAACGGTGACACTGTGATTTATAATAAGAAATATATACGTAGTCTTCATCACAGTTCCAGGCAGCGCTCCTAAAACCCTTGGCAGAGGTTCTCAACCTGTGGGTCGCGACCCCTTTGGCGGTCAAACGACCCTTTCACAGGGGTCACGTAAGACCATCCTGCATATCAGATATTTACATTATGATTCATAACAGGAGCAACATTACAGTTATGAAGTAGCAACGAAAATAATTTTATGGTTGGGTCACAACATGAGGAACTGTATTTAAAGGGCCAGAAGGCTGAGAACCACTGCTTAGAGTTTCCTAAGTGATGAGAGCCCATAAAGGTGTCTTCTGTGATGTTCACGAGGTGACTTTTGGAAAGTACCTAAGGATGGGGAGTGGTTGCCAGGGGAACCAACCTTGTGATTAGAGAGTTAGAACTTTCAGTCCTACCTCCTGACCTCTGGGGAGGGGAGAGGGTCTGGAGGTTGAATCGATTGCCAATAACCAATGATTTAATCAATCGTGCCTTTGTAAGAAACCTCCAGAGAAACCCAAAAGGATGGGGTTTGGAGAGTTTGGGGAGAGTCACACACTCAGAGGGCATGGAAGCTGTGCACCCCTCCCCCCACCTTGCCCTGTGCACCCGTAACTCCCCGCTGGCGGAGTGGGGCAGCTGCGCAGGAATCTCTGGGGGAGGGAACCTTTGCATGGAAAGGATGGGCTATGAAGGGGCAGGTCGTGAATACGAAAAGGGGATGGACGGGACATCTGCGCCAGACAAGGGTAATCTAGGAAATGATGTGAGTTCCAGAATCACAAAAGGACAATAACCACAAAGTGGCAAAATGGCTTAGGCCAGTGGCTCTCAACCTTGGCTGCACATTAGAATCACCTGGGAATCTTTTTACAATCCTGATTTCTGGGCCCCATCCTCCGGAAATCCTGTTTCTTTGTTACTAATGTTGTGGCCCCACCCCATAACAAAGAAACAGAATTTCCGGAGGATGAGGCCCAGAAATCAGGATTTTAAAAAGATCCCCAGGTGACTCTAATGTGCAGCCAAGGTTGCGAACCACTGGCTTAGAGGATGGGACTATGAGACAAACTTAAAAAGGGTAATACGCAAATGGCGAGTTTATGGTCACCCACAGAGTAGGGTTCCTCAGAGTATGGAAAATGACATTATAATAGAGTTAGGTAAACGGCAATATTGCACAGTTTACTCAAGTTACTAGCAGGTTGCAAACAGTACATTCGGTGAGATCCAATTCCATACATGACGCTGGGCGATACAGAACACCAGTGCTTCTCAAACTTGAAAATGCACGTGAATCTGCATGTTAAATGAATTCACTTAAAGTCCAGGTTCTGGTGCAGCAGGGCTGGAGTGAGGAGGTGGAAATTCTGCATTTCCAACAGCTCCTGGGAGCTGCTGCGGGTCCTGCGGACCACACTCAGCAGCAAGGATGCAGACCAGTGATGTTTCACGGATGACGACACTGTTTAGTTTAGCTTCCTTCTTCCCTGAATTTATATTTATTTTCTAGTTAACTTGGGACAAATATTAAAATCAATGGACAGGTGTTGTTTCATGTTATGAAAAAAGTATTTTAAAAAGAGAAAAAGGGTGAGCTAAACCAGGATGCCGTGGGAAACAGAAGACGACTGTGAGGAGGAGACAATATGAAATTCAAGCACAGGAGGGAGCGTGCACACTGAGGAAGAGGTGGGGCAGCAAGGGGAGGGCGAGGGGGGCATCCTGACAAGCCTGTAAGAGGATCTGGGTCCAGTGGACCCGGGGCACGAGGATTGCTGGAATCTGGGGTATAAATAGAGACGTTCCACATGGGAACACAACCAAAAGGAGGGCAGTGATGAGACAGGTGCAGACCTGAGCTGCCCAGGTGTAGGTGGCCCTGCCAGGTGCACCCGGGAGTCCCGCTGGGCCCTCACCACCTCAGGAACTAAAGGACTTGAAAGAAGGGCCGGAGCTGCCCTCGCAGTTGAAGCACATTCTCTATGAGGAACAAGGCGTGCAATCCGGACACAATAGAGAGCTAATGGGGAAATTTGGACGGACAGGTCACAGGTTATGCCGGAACCCAGAACACAGTAGAGTTGGACGACTCCCAGGAATGTAGGAGTGAGGGAGTCTCAAGGCCATGGCTTGGCTGGACAAATCTGGGCGCCCATCTCATTGAGCTTGGGCAGAATGTGTGCCCCGGGAATGCATGGAGAACAAGCACTTGTTGTCTACAAAGAATCCAGCCCAACCACAGCCCCCAGAAGGCACTTACCACCTCTGAATGACCGCAGAAGTGGCAGCAGAGAGTGATCAGAGCCCTGTTGTTTGGCACAGAACACTGAGTGACCAGCCAGACTTCACAAGGCGCCATTGATGGGGATGAAGTTCAGGTGTTCCTGATTCCTTAACCAACGCCCAGGGCTGGTCTCTGACCTCAGGGAACGGAGCAGGTGGCAGATACTATTTGTTATCAGCCCCTCTTCGTTGCTTGGCAACACTAAAGCTAATTCAGATATCAAAATCATAAAGTGGTGTTTACACGCCATCACTGAGTAAGCACAGGCGTCACCAACAAAACGTGGCCAGGAGCTAGGCTCCATCCAGATAGCAGTGTGCCCCCTGCTGGACATGAGAGCAACTGGGATAAACAGAAAAAAGTCCCAGATCAGAGAGAAATCCTGGCTACTTCCAAGACCCGCCCCCGCCCCTCCCCGCCAACACACACACACACAAAATGAGGAGACACAGAAACTTACAGAACAGCCCACGGATATAGGGTTTATCATCTCCAGGCACCCATAGTATTTAACAATCCCTGGGGGGGGGGGAGGCGGGCGGCACTAGCTGCCACTTAGGACACCCCTTTCCCTCCACCACTAGAGGGCTTTCCCCATGTCCATTTCCCTCTCTGGGTCACTCTTCCCTTCACTGAGAGGTAGGAAGCATTCTCTGGTAAAAAACGATTTGGAAAGCTGTTTGACCAAAGCGGGTCCGAGTCACTGGCTCATTCTATGAGAGCCTGTCAGGGCCGAGAGGCCCCAGGGGGACGGGGCAGGTGGCTGCTCTCCCCTCCTGCTCCCTGGCTCCCCCCAGAGCTGCTGCAGCTCCACACTCCTCGCCCTCTTGCTCATTCACTCTTTGCCATCTGATGGGACTATATTCCAATACTTTGCTTGCAAATGTGACGCGACTCTGTTGTGATCTCCTCTCTTGCATAAATTATTCTTTATGTTACCTACGCCTCTCTGTTTTTAATACTTCTAATGTCTTAGGACAAGGCCCGCAGGCTTGTGGTGTAGTCACTACTGTGAGCCCCACAACCATCTCTTCTAAAGACTATGCCCGTTAGTGCTAGTGTTGCAGCGTTCGGCGAAACAAGTCTCAGATATCTTACATGTTTTACCTGACGGCTCAGCCTCCGTTTTCCACACTGAAAAGTCCTAGGTCTTCTCTGGTGTATTCTTGGGTGCAAACCACTCCTCTCTCTGATCAGTTTAAGGACACTCTAAGTTCTAGCAAAGTACTGCCTCTGACCAGGGGGCCAGGGAACCCCTGATTTACAGCGTGTTGGTCATGAGTCCCGGAGGCCTGGATGCGGGATTGGGTCTGAGTGGGGGCAGTTTTGTGGGACTGAGCCCTTCACCTGCGAGGTCCGAGTGGTGTCAGAACTGCTCGATGTGAGGAAAACCCACGAGTCCGATGTTAGAAGTGTCGTGAGTAAAAATCCGTTCATCGTAACACGGAACACCATTTGGTGTGTGACGACTTGGTCCATCGTAACGAATGTCTGCACTTAAAGTTGTTTCATGATGCCCTTAGGGACTGCTGAAGACCACAGGGTCATTTACTCCACCACACAGTGGCCGCAGGTTGCTACTTTTTAAAAGAAGATAATCATTAATTCTGTGGGCTCCTCCCTCTCTGTTCAGTATGGCTCTAAATATAGTTGCTTTGGAAGTACTTCTCGTCTCCCTCTTAGGCTGTCTACTGTAACCTCTGCTAGTTTGCAGTCGGGGTAAATCGGATGACCATAGTCACCAGTAATCCTAGATGGATATTTAACCCCAAATCTCTAGAGTCTGGCCTTCAAGTGGCTCCACGCTGAGTACACCAAGAGAGTGTGTACTCAGGACTGAATTTGTTTTATTTTACTTAATGTATTATTCATGTTCAAAAAAAGGTACATAATGAAACTTAATAAAAGAAAGTTTACGAGCAAAGAAAATATCATTGAGGACATAAAATGCAAGGTACACCGTTGGGGAACAGATATGGGACTGTTACACACGTTAGATAAAACCGTGTCTACTTTTGGTCTAAGTAAACTTAGAATATGGACTGTTGGCATGTTTACCTATAGAATGAAGGCAAAGCGACCCTAAAATGAAGCACTGAGTGTTGTTATTCCTATTCCATCCTACACCCCAGAGTATCTTTCATAATTCTGAGGATGATTCAATTTGTCACGTTTCCATATAAGAAAATGTCAGTGAAAGTGATTCTAAATTCATCACAACTGCTTTTTTTGTTTTCAAAGAACTAAATTAGGTGTGACACGCGCCACGCGTGCACACAGCCAGCTACCACCGTCCTACCCTCTGTGCCTCGGGGAGCGCGAACATCAACAAGCAGATGCCCCCAGCCCGTCTCTAGCCGGAGCCCCGGCCATGCCTGTCCTGGAGTCTCTACCCCGCTGTGTTCTTCCCCCCTGCTGTCTGTCCTCCTCACTGCAGCCCGGCTTCATTTTCTTGTCCAAACTGCCTTCCTGCTCTAAGACCTGCTAGTTCCACAACAGAAATGGATCAGTTACTCTCCGGCTGGCCATCCAAACCCCCAACAGCTTGGTCCCCTGTACTCTGCCAACCTCGTCCTCCAATCGCCACCTTCCTCTTTCTCTATCCCAGTGGTTCTCAACCTTGGCTGCACGTTAGAATCACCTGGGAATCTTTTTAAAATCCTGATTTCTGGGCCGCGTCCTCCAGAAATCCTGTTTCTTTGTTACTAATGTTGTGGCCCCACCCCATAACAAAGAAACAGAATTTCCGGAGCATGAGGCCCAGAAATCAGGATTTTAAAAAGATCCCCAGGTGACTCTAATGTGCAGCCAAGGTTGAGAACCACTGCTCTATCCTCAGCCACATCCACTTACACGCTGCCCAGAGAATACCATGGCCCAGGCTGAGACCTTTAAGTTGTTCCTCCTTCTTCCTCCATACCTACCAAAGTCTCCCAACACCTCCAAGCCACCACCTCCCAGACGCAGAGATGCTAATCTCCTTGGGTGTGGCCCCTCCCTGCCTGCCTCACATCTCACACTTAATTCGCTGTAGTCACACTCCCAGCCAGGCTACTGAGGGAGGTGTTTATCTCCCCACCAGCCCTCAGTCCCTGCAGAGCACCTTGCTTCCACACACCTCCCAGCACAGGGGCTGAGGGAACAGCGGATCTGGACTGAGGAGCGGGAAGGGGACAGCCACCCTGCTCGCTGACAACCCCGCCAGGCCCCGCCCACGCGGAACGGCCCCTTCAGCATACTCACGGTTTCCGCAGTTGAGACCACCAAGGCCAAATGGGCAACTGCAAGTCAACAAAGAACAAGAATGAGTCTCAAATCTCAAAAGAAATCATTGCGGCAATTTACTAAGTAATTTCTAAGTAAGGTTTGCAACAAACGCATCAGAATAAGTGAACCGGGAGCCTACCTCATGCAGGTTTCGTTTTCAAGCCTGTATCCGTCTTCACACGCTGAAAGAGAAAAGGACAGTCCGTGAAGGTGGCCACTTCCCTTGGCCCAGACTGGCAGTTCATTAAACACCAGCCAACCTAAAGTCCACAAGAATATTCTAGAACCAGAAGGCCACCAATGGCTTTAGGATTATCTGTTATCTGGGCTAAATAATGTTGTCAGCTCAACTCATAATTTTACCAAGAAAAAAAAATTAACCTCTTTGTGGTTCTCAGTTTCCCATCTATAAATAATAAATAATAATAATAATATCTACCTTATAGTTTCTTGGAGGGGATTAAGTAAAATAAGGTTTAGCACAGTGCTTGACACATAGCAACCACTAAATAAACGTTTTACATTATTCTGCAACAAATGCCATGCTCTCTGGAAGTTCTCTGTGGCCCCCGGGCAGCATCACATATACAGACAAATGCTTCACCTTCGCTAGGTCAGACCTTTAACCCGCTGCTGGCCCCACACCCCCACAAGGTGGTGGTGGCATCCTCTGGCCTGTGGTCCTAGGGGGCACCTGTTTTCATAAAAGACGCTTATCTTATCATCTGTGCAGGGGATATAGAGATGAGCCCTAACCGGCACGGGGCCCAAGAACATAACCTTGAGCCCTCTGGTGGTACGGCTCAGGGCCCACTGCTTCCCTGAAGGGCTGTGTGTGGCCCAGCCATCCCCCTGAGTCAGCAGTTGCTGAATTTATTGGATCACAGAACACTTTCAACACTCCAGTCAGCTAAGCGAATGCCCTGAGCTACAACACAGGTTTGGGTGAAAGCGGACAATAAAAAATGGCCCCCTCGACAAATCTGTTGCTGCAAGGAATGATAAACATTTGATTCATGATTAAGGTCTGGTATACACTGCATACAACAATCGTGGGTGAGCACAGGTACACGGTATAGAGCAGTGATCCCCGGACAGACAGCACACACGCTAACAGTGGGACGTGATACCCACAGCCTGCACGGCTGGGAAAGGGGAGGGGCCCGCCCTGCAGGCTGCGGCCAGAGATCTAGACTCCCCACACCCTCCCTTACGGATTAATGCACAATAATGTTAACTACATAGATGTGCTCAATAGTGTTCTTCCCTCTATTTCTTTCATGTTAGATGTTAAAGGTCCCTAGCATCTACTTGTTGTCACAGACCACAGACGTGACTGGAGTTTTGAGGGGCGGACTGGCAAACACTGAACCACCTCTAATTCTCTCACAGCAGATCCTGAGAGCTGTGGACCCGGACCGCACGGCGTGGACTCCATGGAATCGCTTTTCCTGATCCACATCCTCTTGCACTCAGGGCTCCCTGGTGTGAGCAGCAGCCCAGCAGGCCCGACGGGAGTTACTGTGGGGTGTCATGGACCGCGCTGCCACGATACCGCTCAGTCACCTCCCGAGGAGGACGCCCAGCACTTCTCTAGCCTTCGGAGTCTGGAAAGGCGGGGTGCTCCTCAAGCTGTGCTGTATTTTATGGTCCGCTCCTGTTTTCAGAATCAGGCTTCTCTGCCTCAGTGTCCAGGATGCTCGGAATGCGGATGAGTGGCCTGCCTCTAGCCAACAGGCAGGACCGGATGGTCTGTCTTTCTGCACAGTCACTTTCCTTCCAGTCTCAGTAGAGCAGTCATTTTATTTCTCCTTCAACCTGATTTACCTTTTAAGTGAAATCTCATTTTGCTACATGAATTTTCATTTCGGTGCTTCAGTTCCTTTTGGCAACAAGGTCTAGCATAATCACATCCCATGAAGGAAGGGGGACGGGGCCTCTCCCCTAACCCTGTGACACCTTCGAGCTCTCCACGCCCCGCCTCACGTGGGGTCTTCCCTAAGGAACAAGCCGAGCATGCCTACCTCTGGGCCGTGGGAAGCAGCACGTGTGGCAGTCTTCCTGCTACGGCCGGTCACGGACGGGAAGCTGCCCCTCGAGGCCACGGCTCTGCCCCCAGTGACATCCCCACCCAGCGCGGCACCAAGGCCCGCTGACGTCACACCAGTCAGTTCTACGAAAACACCTCTTCCTGGAAGTGTTTTCCACATCAGATCTACCTCCCAACCCTCATCTGCTGGGTGGGAGCTTCCAGGCCATGACTGTCATCTGGGCACACGTAACGCCCATCTGTTGCCCGGCCTGCGTGCGGGCTGCTGGGCTGGGCTGTTTTCACGTAGCTTCGGAAGTATCCAGACTCCAGACATGATGATGTTTCTTTATTCGAATGGGCTCATTTGGTCATTCATCGAAGACTGAGGCAACCGTGGGCACAGTGCTGTTCTAGGCGCTGCAGCACGCCTCATCGCCACGCCCCTCATCGCTCTGACCCACGGAGCACTGAGGATGAAATGAACGTGGGACTAACTAGCATATATGTCCAATTGGGCTTCCCCGCTGATGTGGAACACAATACAATTCAAGCCTCTGTCCTTTTAAGAAAAATAAGTGGTGGAGTCCTAAACACTCTTTTGTTCTCTTGCAGGAAACTAACTCAAGCCCTGCCAGTCTTGCCCTATCATTTGCTGCCCTATGATCCACTGTTCACTCGGCGGACATCGCTAAACCCCGCAACATGCTGAGCGTGTCCTGGACCCAGGCACCGCCCTCAAGGGACTTGCCATCTGGGGAGAGAAAGAGACCTGCGAACAGGGAGCTGGAATTCATCACGAAGCCTGTATGATGGAAGGAGGCTGCGACAGCTGTCCGAAGGTCACCTAGTTTCATCTTACAGACAGTTAAAGTCTGGTAAAGGCACTGTAAAGGCATGTGAGACACTAAGTGTGTGTGTGCACATGTGTGTGCACTGCTGTGAGAGAATTAGAGATGGTTTAAACAGATGACAGAGAACAACGCAGCTATGCTTCTGTACAAAGATGAACCGCAGAGATTTAGAAAACACACCCGCACCTCTATCTCCCATTTATACAGGGGGCTGACCCCTGATTTGTGGTGTCCATAGGGGACTCACTCTCAACACCTCTGTGCTGCAGCACCAGTGGCCAGAAGATGTCACTGCTGACCCATCAGAGCCCAGCAGACAGGGCTGTGACCAAGGAGATCCCTCATGTACTCATCAAAGGCCTGAGGGCTACAGACGAAAATCTAACTGCAGAAACGAGGCTGCAGAGGCCCTCGCAGCAAGCCCACAAGCTAACCTCGGGTTCCTTAGGCTGCTTCTTGGGTCATCTCTGGATAAACCCAGATCGCCGGGGCCTGTGTCATTGCATTTGAAAACCTCTGACAGCTATGCCATCACTAATGCTCGTCTGCAGGCGACGCAAATAGGAAACTGCTGACTCGGAAGCAGAGGGGAAGTGGCTCGGGCCAGCCAGGGGCAGAAGTGGCCACCAGACGCTCCAGAGACGCAGCATACGGGGCCGGCACTCTAGATGCCTGCACCTCTGCCCACTTCCCTCTTCCTCCCGACAGCCACGCTGCCCAGCGGATGGATTTTAGCAGAGGTCACCTTCCCGCAAGGCTCAGTGTCTAAGAAGGGAGAGGAACACTCGGCATTAACCCAGATAAGACAGAATTAGGAAGTGACATCTCTTTGTATGAGGGCGCAGCCTGAGTGCTGAGGAACACAGTGAAGCTGCCCATCACGGAGCACTGCCCTCTTCTCAGCGCCCACCGCAGGGCCTGCGTGCAGAGCGGGGGACGTCCATGAACCCAAGCCACCGGATCTGATGCTCAGGCGAGCGCGCTGCCCTCAAATGTATTTTTATCCTCTCCTGACAGAATGAGTCCTCCAGCGGGCGGTCCTGACAGCTGTAAGTGGCATGCCGCTTTTCGCAAATATGCGATTTGACTCTGATTCCAGGACACCTATCACCAGCCAGTGTTGGCTGCTGCAGTCCTTCAGAGTCAGGGTACTCCGCACTCTGGGCCTGGGCTCCACCCTACACTCACTGAGCAGCCTCTGATCTCAAACTACACGAACTTAAGCCTCAGCTAAAAGGTTTGCGGAATTAGCTTTCTGTCCTTAAATACTTTATGAAACCTTTAAAAACTAAGGCTCATTGTTCAACAACAACCACCTGGGTAAAATACAGGAGCAATGTGGATGGCTTCCACAGGACCACCGTATGGATATGTTGCCCTCTTTAATTCTTAGACGATCAATGAAGTGTCACTACACCCATGTCACAGAAGAGGAAACAGGTCCAGCAAAGTGGAGGCCAAGGTGGGCTCTGACCCACTTGGGCCACAGCTGCTGCTAAAAGGTACAGCCTGACTCCACGCTTGTATCCCCATTTTAAAAGGTTAGCAGACAATAGGGTAAAGCTTTGGGAATTAAAACAATAATTTTTCTAAGTTCCTTAAAGTGGAAAGAAAAAAGAAAAGGCGTTGCCGGCCACAGGCATTCCATTCTCTTTACTTTCCCTTTGAATCCAGGGGCCAGGCCAGCGCAGGGTCAGAGATAATGCTGCTATTCCAAGGAGGTAATGTATTCCAGCCGGCTGCGCGCCAAACAACAAGGGCTGGTTACCCCCAGCCGAGAGCAGGCCACCGAGCTGGCAGAGAAAAGCAAGGCGCACAGAGCCCAAGAAGAGAGGCGCAGGCACCTCGGCAGGAGTGGTCCATCTTGTTGAACTGGAAGTAGCCCGACTTGCACTGGCACAGCGCCACCCCGTCCAGGTCCGTGCAGACGGAGGTCTCCTTGTCACATTCCGGGGTCTTCCGCTTGCACAAGCTGCCCGCTGGAATGGAAAACAAGACAGTGAAACCACACAAAGCCTCCTCCACCTCAGACCTTAAGACGCAGGAACTTCCTACGTCCTACGTCCAGAGGCTCCGAGGACAGGTTCCCAGAAAGCCTGCCGGTGCACGCTCCTTGCCCAGGTCCCTTCTGCCTTCTGCCCCTCCTCCCCCGTGTCGGCCCCAGGCCTCTTTACTGAGCGTTCACACAGCACGCGGAGATGGAGAAGCCCAGAGGAAACGGAGCCGGCCCCAGCTCCGGGTCACTGCACGGATGGCCCTCGAAGGTGTGGGATCTTCTCGAGTAAAGACTGTGGGGGGAGATCACAGACACCCAGGAGCCGAGACCATGCTCCACGGAGAAGGCTGAGGGGCAGACCTGCCTCGAGCTGAAGGCGCCTCAGCCTGTGTCTGTGCAGCCTGGGAGGCTCACCTGACAACAGATGGTCCGAGGGGCAGTGGAAGATGACCTGGGCTCTGCGGGCTGTAGTTTTATCGTGTCCCCTGCCTGCTTCCCCACTACATGACTATGTCTCCCGGTTTATTCATCTCTGGGTCTCCAGCACCTCAGAGACTGGCCCCCACACAGTGCCCGATACACATGCAGAAGGTGCCGTCGGACCTCCAGTCACCGCATCACCATGAGAGACAGGCAGGCCGCGAAGGCGTGCATCTTTCAGGCTTCCTATCTCCTTCGCTTGAAGGCCCTGTTTCTTCCATGTGTACCCAGCTGGTTGTGTCCAACCCTGGTGTGTGGGCCATGTTCATTTCATGGATGACAGAGCACCATTTTCATTATCAAAAAGCTTCAGGTTGGGCATGTGGCTTCTCTGGGATTGTACACATTGGACCCTCTCTGGGACTGTACACATTGGGCCCTCTCTGGGATTGTACACATTGGACCCTCTGGGATTGTACACATTGGACCCTCTGGGACTGTACACATTGGACCCTCTGGGATTGTACACATTGGACCCTCTGGGATTGTACACATTGGACTCTCTGGGACTGTACACATTGGGCCCTCTGGGATTGCACACATTGGGCCCTCTGGGATTGCACACATTGGACCCTCTCTGGGACTGTACACATTGGACCCTCTGGGACTGTACACATTGGACCCTCTCTGGGACTGTACACATTGGGCCCTCTCTGGGACTGTACACATTGGGCCCTCTCTGGGATTGTACACATTGGGCCCTCTCTGGGACTGTACACATTGGACCCTCTGGGACTGTACACATTGGGCCCTCTCTGGGATTGTACACATTGGGCCCTCTCTGGGATTGTACACATTGGGCCCTCTCTGGGACTGTACACATTGGACCCTCTGGGACTGTACACATTGGGCCCTCTCTGGGACTGTACACATTGGGCCCTCTCTGGGACTGTACACATTGGGCCCTCTCTGGGATTGCACACATTGGGCCCTCTCTGGGACTGTACACATTGGACCCTCTCTGGGATTGTACACATTGGGCCCTCTCTGGGATTGTACACATTGGGCCCTCTCTGGGACTGTACACATTGGGCCCTCTCTGGGACTGTACACATTGGGCCCTCTCTGGGACTGTACACATTGGGCCCTCTCTGGGATTGTACACATTGGGCCCTCTCTGGGATTGTACACATTGGGCCCTCTCTGGGATTGTACACATTGGGCCCTCTCTGGGACTGTACACATTGGACCCTCTGGGACTGTACACATTGGGCCCTCTCTGGGACTGTACACATTGGACCCTCTGGGACTGTACACATTGGGCCCTCTCTGGGACTGTACACATTGGGCCCTCTCTGGGATTGCACACATTGGGCCCTCTCTGGGACTGTACACATTGGACCCTCTCTGGGATTGTACACATTGGGCCCTCTCTGGGATTGTACACATTGGGCCCTCTCTGGGACTGTACACATTGGGCCCTCTCTGGGACTGTACACATTGGGCCCTCTCTGGGATTGTACACATTGGGCCCTCTCTGGGACTGTACACATTGGGCCCTCTCTGGGACTGTACACATTGGGCCCTCTCTGGGACTGTACACATTGGGCCCTCTCTGGGATTGCACACATTGGGCCCTCTCTGGGATTGTACACATTGGGCCCTCTCTGGGATTGCACACATTGGGCCCTCTCTGGGATTGCACACATTGGGCCCTCTCTGGGACTGTACACATTGGGCCCTCTGGGACTGTACACATTGGGCCCTCTCTGGGATTGTACACATTGGGCCCTCTCTGGGACTGTACACATTGGGCCCTCTCTGGGACTGTACACATTGGGCCCTCTCTGGGATTGTACACATTGGGCCCTCTCTGGGATTGCACACATTGGGCCCTCTCTGGGATTGTACACATTGGGCCCTCTCTGGGATTGCACACATTGGGCCCTCTCTGGGACTGTACACATTGGGCCCTCTCTGGGACTGTACACATTGGACCCTCTCTGGGATTGCACACATTGGGCCCTCTCTGGGATTGTACACATTGGGCCCTCTCTGGGACTGTACACATTGGGCCCTCTCTGGGACTGTACACATTGGGCCCTCTCTGGGACTGTACACATTGGGCCCTCTCTGGGACTGTACACATTGGGCCCTCTCTGGGACTGTACACATTGGGCCCTCTGGGACTGTACACATTGGGCCCTCTCTGGGACTGTACACATTGGGCCCTCTCTGGGACTGTACACATTGGGCCCTCTCTGGGACTGTACACATTGGGCCCTCTCTGGGACTGTACACATTGGGCCCTCTCTGGGACTGTACACATTGGACCCTCTCTGGGATTGCACACATTGGGCCCTCTCTGGGATTGTACACATTGGGCCCTCTCTGGGACTGTACACATTGGGCCCTCTCTGGGACTGTACACATTGGGCCCTCTCTGGGACTGTACACATTGGACCCTCTCTGGGATTGCACACATTGGGCCCTCTCTGGGATTGTACACATTGGGCCCTCTCTGGGATTGTACACATTGGACCCTCTCTGGGATTGTACACATTGGGCCCTCTCTGGGATTGCACACATTGGGCCCTCTCTGGGACTGTACACATTGGGCCCTCTGGGACTGTACACATTGGACTCTCTGGGACTGTACACATTGGGCCCTCTCTGGGATTGCACACATTGGGCCCTCTCTGGGACTGTACACATTGGGCCCTCTGGGACTGTACACATTGGACCCTCTCTGGGATTGTACACATTGGGCCCTCTCTGGGACTGTACACATTGGGCCCTCTCTGGGACTGTACACATTGGGCCCTCTCTGGGATTGCACACATTGGGCCCTCTCTGGGACTGTACACATTGGGCCCTCTCTGGGATTGTACACATTGGGCCCTCTCTGGGATTGTACACATTGGGCCCTCTCTGGGATTGTACACATTGGACCCTCTGGGACTGTACACATTGGGCCCTCTCTGGGACTGTACACATTGGACCCTCTGGGACTGTACACATTGGGCCCTCTCTGGGACTGTACACATTGGGCCCTCTCTGGGACTGTACACATTGGGCCCTCTCTGGGATTGCACACATTGGGCCCTCTCTGGGACTGTACACATTGGGCCCTCTGGGACTGTACACATTGGACCCTCTCTGGGATTGTACACATTGGGCCCTCTCTGGGACTGTACACATTGGGCCCTCTCTGGGACTGTACACATTGGGCCCTCTCTGGGATTGCACACATTGGGCCCTCTCTGGGACTGTACACATTGGGCCCTCTCTGGGACTGTACACATTGGGCCCTCTCTGGGATTGCACACATTGGGCCCTCTCTGGGATTGTACACATTGGGCCCTCTCTGGGACTGTACACATTGGGCCCTCTCTGGGATTGTACACATTGGGCCCTCTCTGGGATTGTACACATTGGGCCCTCTGGGACTGTACACATTGGACCCTCTGGGACTGTACACATTGGGCCCTCTGGGACTGTACACATTGGGCCCTCTCTGGGACTGTACACATTGGGCCCTCTCTGGGATTGCACACATTGGGCCCTCTCTGGGATTGTACACATTGGGCCCTCTCTGGGACTGTACACATTGGGCCCTCTCTGGGATTGTACACATTGGACCCTCTCTGGGATTGCACACATTGGGCCCTCTGGGATTGTACACATTGGGCCCTCTGGGATTGCACACATTGGGCCCTCTGGGACTGTACACATTGGGCCCTCTCTGGGATTGTACACATTGGGCCCTCTGGGACTGTACACATTGGGCCCTCTCTGGGACTGTACACATTGGGCCCTCTCTGGGACTGTACACATTGGGCCCTCTCTGGGACTGTACACATTGGGCCCTCTCTGGGACTGTACACATTGGGCCCTCTCTGGGACTGTACACATTGGGCCCTCTCTGGGATTGTACACATTGGGCCCTCTCTGGGATTGTACACATTGGGCCCTCTCTGGGACTGTACACATTGGGCCCTCTCTGGGATTGCACACATTGGGCCCTCTCTGGGATTGTACACATTGGGCCCTCTCTGGGATTGTACACATTGGGCCCTCTGGGACTGTACACATTGGGCCCTCTCTGGGATTGTACACATTGGGCCCTCTCTGGGACTGTACACATTGGGCCCTCTCTGGGATTGTACACATTGGGCCCTCTCTGGGATTGTACACATTGGGCCCTCTCTGGGATTGTACACATTGGGCCCTCTCTGGGATTGTACACATTGGGCCCTCTCTGGGACTGTACACATTGGGCCCTCTCTGGGATTGTACACATTGGGCCCTCTGGGACTGTACACATTGGGCCCTCTCTGGGACTGTACACATTGGGCCCTCTCTGGGATTGCACACATTGGGCCCTCTCTGGGATTGTACACATTGGGCCCTCTCTGGGACTGTACACATTGGGCCCTCTCTGGGATTGTACACATTGGGCCCTCTGGGATTGTACACATTGGGCCCTCTCTGGGACTGTACACATTGGGCCCTCTCTGGGACTGTACACATTGGGCCCTCTCTGGGATTGCACACATTGGGCCCTCTCTGGGATTGTACACATTGGGCCCTCTGGGATTGCACACATTGGGCCCTCTCTGGGATTGCACACATTGGGCCCTCTCTGGGATTGTACACATTGGGCCCTCTCTGGGATTGCACACATTGGGCCCTCTCTGGGATTGTACACATTGGGCCCTCTCTGGGACTGTACACATTGGGCCCTCTCTGGGATTGTACACATTGGGCCCTCTGGGACTGTACACATTGGGCCCTCTCTGGGACTGTACACATTGGGCCCTCTCTGGGATTGCACACATTGGGCCCTCTCTGGGATTGCACACATTGGGCCCTCTCTGGGATTGTACACATTGGGCCCTCTCTGGGATTGTACACATTGGGCCCTCTCTGGGATTGTACACATTGGGCCCTCTCTGGGACTGTACACATTGGGCCCTCTCTGGGATTGTACACATTGGGCCCTCTGGGATTGTACACATTGGGCCCTCTCTGGGACTGTACACATTGGGCCCTCTCTGGGACTGTACACATTGGGCCCTCTCTGGGATTGCACACATTGGGCCCTCTCTGGGATTGTACACATTGGGCCCTCTGGGATTGCACACATTGGGCCCTCTCTGGGATTGCACACATTGGGCCCTCTCTGGGATTGTACACATTGGGCCCTCTCTGGGATTGCACACATTGGACCCTCTGGGATTGTACACATTGGACCCTCTCTGGGATTGCACACATTGGGCCCTCTCTGGGATTGCACACATTGGGCCCTCTCTGGGATTGCACACATTGGGCCCTCTCTGGGATTGTACACATTGGGCCCTCTGGGATTGCACACATTGGGCCCTCTCTGGGATTGTACACATTGGGCCCTCTCTGGGACTGTACACATTGGGCCCTCTCTGGGACTGTACACATTGGGCCCTCTCTGGGATTGCACACATTGGGCCCTCTCTGGGACTGTACACATTGGGCCCTCTCTGGGATTGCACACATTGGGCCCTCTCTGGGATTGTACACATTGGGCCCTCTGGGATTGCACACATTGGGCCCTCTCTGGGATTGTACACATTGGGCCCTCTCTGGGACTGTACACATTGGGCCCTCTCTGGGATTGCACACATTGGGCCCTCTCTGGGACTGTACACATTGGGCCCTCTCTGGGATTGCACACATTGGGCCCTCTCTGGGATTGTACACATTGGGCCCTCTGGGATTGCACACATTGGGCCCTCTCTGGGATTGTACACATTGGGCCCTCTCTGGGACTGTACACATTGGGCCCTCTCTGGGACTGTACACATTGGACCCTCTCTGGGATTGTACACATTGGGCCCTCTCTGGGACTGTACACATTGGGCCCTCTCTGGGACTGTACACATTGGGCCCTCTCTGGGATTGTACACATTGGGCCCTCTCTGGGACTGTACACATTGGGCCCTCTGGGATTGCACACATTGGGCCCTCTCTGGGATTGTACACATTGGGCCCTCTGGGACTGTACACATTGGGCCCTCTGGGACTGTACACATTGGGCCCTCTGGGATTGTACACATTGGACCCTCTCTGGGATTGTACACATTGGACCCTCTGGGACTGTACACATTGGACCCTCTCTGGGATTGTACACATTGGACCCTCTCTGGGATTGTACACATTGGGCCCTCTCTGGGATTGCACACATTGGGCCCTCTCTGGGACTGTACACATTGGGCCCTCTCTGGGATTGCACACATTGGACCCTCTGGGATTGTACACATTGGACCCTCTCTGGGATTGTACACATTGGGCCCTCTCTGGGATTGTACACATTGGACCCTCTGGGATTGTACACATTGGACCCTCTCTGGGATTGTACACATTGGACCCTCTCTGGGATTGCACACATTGGGCCCTCTCTGGGACTGTACACATTGGGCCCTCTGGGATTGCACACATTGGGCCCTCTCTGGGATTGCACACATTGGACCCTCTCTGGGATTGCACACATTGGGCCCTCTCTGGGATTGTACACATTGGGCCCTCTGGGATTGCACACATTGGGCCCTCTCTGGGATTGTACACATTGGGCCCTCTGGGACTGTACACATTGGGCCCTCTCTGGGCTTGTACACATTGGGCCCTCTCTGGGATTGCACACATTGGGCCCTCTCTGGGATTGTACACATTGGACCCTCTCTGGGACTGTACACATTGGGCCCTCTCTGGGATTGCACACATTGGGCCCTCTCTGGGATTGTACACATTGGACCCTCTCTGGGACTGTACACATTGGGCCCTCTCTGGGATTGTACACATTGGGCCCTCTGGGACTGTACACATTGGGCCCTCTCTGGGATTGCACACATTGGGCCCTCTCTGGGATTGTACACATTGGGCCCTCTCTGGGACTGTACACATTGGACCCTCTGGGATTGCACACATTGGGCCCTCTCTGGGATTGCACACATTGGGCCCTCTCTGGGATTGTACACATTGGACCCTCTCTGGGACTGTACACATTGGACCCTCTGGGATTGTACACATTGGACCCTCTCTGGGATTGTACACATTGGACCCTCTGGGACTGTACACATTGGACCCTCTCTGGGATTGTACACATTGGACCCTCTCTGGGATTGTACACATTGGGCCCTCTCTGGGATTGCACACATTGGGCCCTCTCTGGGACTGTACACATTGGGCCCTCTCTGGGACTGTACACATTGGACCCTCTCTGGGATTGCACACATTGGGCCCTCTCTGGGATTGCACACATTGGGCCCTCTCTGGGATTGTACACATTGGACCCTCTCTGGGACTGTACACATTGGACCCTCTGGGATTGTACACATTGGACCCTCTCTGGGATTGCACACATTGGGCCCTCTCTGGGATTGCACACATTGGGCCCTCTCTGGGATTGTACACATTGGACCCTCTCTGGGACTGTACACATTGGACCCTCTGGGATTGTACACATTGGACCCTCTCTGGGATTGTACACATTGGACCCTCTGGGACTGTACACATTGGACCCTCTCTGGGATTGTACACATTGGACCCTCTCTGGGATTGTACACATTGGGCCCTCTCTGGGATTGCACACATTGGGCCCTCTCTGGGACTGTACACATTGGGCCCTCTCTGGGATTGCACACATTGGACCCTCTGGGATTGTACACATTGGACCCTCTCTGGGATTGTACACATTGGACCCTCTCTGGGATTGTACACATTGGGCCCTCTCTCGGATTGTACACATTGGACCCTCTGGGATTGTACACATTGGACCCTCTCTGGGATTGTACACATTGGACCCTCTCTGGGATTACACACATTGGGCCCTCTCTGGGATTGTACACTTTGGACCCTCTGGGACTGTACACATTGGACCCTCTCTGGGACTGTACACATTGGACCCTCTCTGGGACTGTACACATTGGACCCTCTCTCGGACTGTACACATTGGACCCTCTGGGACTGTACACATTGGACCCTCTCTGGGACTGTACACATTGGGCCCTCTGGGACTGTACACATTGGACCCTCTGGGACTGTACACATTGGACCCTCTGGGACTGTACACATTGGACCCTCTCTGGGACTGTACACAGCAGACACAATGAGGGTACATTCTACTACTTAACACAAGTCCCTCCCAAAAACGACACATGTAATTGGGGTACACAGACAATAGAACAAAACTATGAAACCAACAGGAGAGTAAGCAGTTAACTTAGACCCGTGTACAGGGCAAAGCAAGCCTGTCATGTGCTGCTGCTGTTGGCAGACAAGAGCAAGTCCAGATGCGGGGAGAGCCACAGAAGGGCAATGTGTACATTGTGCTGTGAGGATGGTCTCCCCTCTCCCACCTTAAGGAAGACACCAGCCTATTCAGAAACCAGTTCTTAACACAGCACGGCAAAACTGTCCCTGCCTAGGCCAGTCTGATGACAGGAGCTGATGTCCACACAGTGTGGGGGTGGGGGAGTCGGATGGCGGTCCCAGCATTAGCCTCCTTTTCTGAGTCCTGAGAGCTTGGGGCCTGGTGGATGGCCTGGTCACAGGGAGGTAAGTTTAGGACACAACTTCGGTTCTCAACACCAAGTTTCCTGTCTTTATCAGTGGAGGCTGACGTGCTAAATCAGAACCCTGTTTGTGTGTGTGATAGAATTTCCTTTGTTTATTGTGAAAAGCCTGTATTTAAGGGAGAAAAATAAAAAATGAAAAATCTCACCAAGCCAACACTGCAAAGCTGGCAGCAGAGAGGTCCTAACCCCCCGGCAATCACTCATCTCTACTTTCTGAAGGTGCTGCCAGCCCTCAAGCCTTAATCTGAAGGAATACCTCCAGGGCCAGGCAGCCTGGCCAGCTCCAGCCTTGTCCAGCGGCCAGCCTGAGTGCCTGGCCTGATTAGATATTCTCTGGAAGCCCGTCATGTTTTCCTTTCATCCTGCCCCTTAATCCAGTGTCCTGGCTAACTACTCGCCCGGCACGGAGGCAGATTCCTGGGAAGCTGGCCCTGCCCATGCAATGGAGGAGCTGCTATCCTCAAAATTCTCAAAGAACAGAATTTTTCTACCGTAAATCCATCAAACGGAACCACGCAGAATCCCATTTTCATTGGAAGCCTGGCGATGTAATTGTTCGACATCCCCAGTTCCCATGGTCCTTCCTGGGCATGACATCCGCCGGACAGACAATGGGAACTTATGTAGGTCTAAGGCTGAGACCCTGCCAGGGGGATTTCCAAGGATTCTAAACCTCTGGAGACACGAGAGCTGCAGGGTTCCGAAAGGAGAGGAAGTAGGTATTTTGTGAACTGAAGGGTCAAAGCCCGCCTTTCCCATGGCCGCGTCCTGAGTAGTCGGTGCTGCCCAGATGTTGGAAACACCCAGATGGCAGAGCCTGAGAGCTCCCTCCCGTCACGCCCGCCTCCCCAGCACTCAGAAAAGAGGGCGATAGACCACGCTGGGTGTGTTGGCAAAACCTGGAGAAGCCCTGGGATTAAGAACAGAGATGTGAGCCCGCATTGAGCCAAGATGCCTGGCTGTCTCTGTTTTCACAAGCTCTGGAAGGAGAGACGAAGTATGGGGACCAGCACATGTGGGGATGTGGGAGTATGTGGGATATTTCTGTATCTTATTCTCAATTTTGCAGTGAACCTAACACTGCTCTAAAAAAATTAAAGTCCTAAAAAAATAAAAAAGAAGAATGGGACCCCAATAAGGAAACAGGTGCTTTCCCATGATCCACACACATCCACGCTGGAAGAATGGGAGTCAGAGAGGGGGCAGGACTGCTCTGAACAGGACCTCACGAAGCCAAGGATTTGCCCACTTGATTTGCAAGGCATGCAATGCATTTACTGGGGACAAAACATAACCTCACACCACGCTGACCACCTAGGATGCACTCGGTAAGTGCTGACGGAATTGAAAGGTCCCCTTCCTACTCGCCATGGAGGCCAAATGGGGACCCTGAATCACAAAAACAAACAGAGCAAAACCAAAGAGCTCTCGACTCAGAGTTTAGAGCAGTCAGTCCACTGGGACTTGAAGTTTTAAGCTAACTCCCCAGTGATGCTGAATGACAGCAACTGCCACCTACAACTTAGGTCCAGCATCAGGGCCCAGGTGGGAGGCCCACCCAGACGCCACCTCCTAACTGTGCGTGCAGGGAATGAGCTTGGCCGAGCCGCTTTGATCACTTAGGAGACGGCAGCAGGGACAAGCCTCTTCGCGAGGCAGCCCTTTGATTCCAGCCGTTTTCCCATCCCAGAGGCAACACCTCCCTCTAAGACCCAAATGTGAACTTGTCTCTAATCCCTCATTTCATCTGCTTTCCCCTAGATGCACCGCAGCAACTTTTGACAAAACAGATAAAGCCAGAACAAGAATGGGGAGATTATCCTGACTGACACTGGGCAGCTGGCAACCGTCGTCTGGTCTTGTGTCTGTGCACTGGTAGTCTGCAAACCAACACACATGGCAGGTCATACTGCCCGGCTACTGTTACTTAATGGTATATCACCATGACGGTTTGGGGTATTGACAAGCAGGTACATTCTGTGTGAACGTCTGCCTCCCCAGAGAGAGTAGGAGTTTTTCAAGAGAAAGAAGAGTGGTTTCTGCTTCATTACATCAGCTCCTGTGTAGGAGTAGAAGGGGCAGCAGGCCAAGGACCAGCTGACTTCAAGACTGTGCATGTGTGCCCTAGCTGGTTTGGCTCAATGGATAGAGCGTCAGCCTTCGGACTGAAGGGTCCCAGGTTCGATTCCAGTCAAGGGCACATGCCTGGGTTGTGGGCTTGATCTCCAGTAGGGGGCATGCAGGAGGCAACCAATCAATGATACTCTCTCATCATTGATGTTTCTATCTCTCTCTCCCTCTCCCTTCCTCTCTGAAATCAATAAAAATAATTAAAAAAAAAAAGACTGTGCATGTGCACGCCTGCATGTACAAAGCTTCACAGACACGAAGGTCCTTCACTTAACACCTGCTTCAAAGATAGCTTGGCTCTGTGATGAGCTTTCTTGAACTTGAGCCCCAATTGCCTTCCATTTCTATCCCAGATGTGTGCCTAACCGTATGGGGCAGGGGGTCATCCCAGAGGGCCGTTCTCTCACCTCTAAAGATGCGCCTCTGAGATCCCAAGAGCTGGCAGACCTCAGCAGAGGACCTGCAGGAGTTGGCACACCTCTGCATCCCGTCGGCCAGGTCAAACAGCGTCACGTTGGAGGCCAGGGAGAAGGTGGTCTGCAGCGACAGGACCACGGCGCTGGACTCTCTACGGGCAAAGCGTGTAGGCTTTTAATTGCTCTAAAATGACACGTGGGCCCCATGGCTTTTGAAAAATGAGCCGTTATCTCCATTGTCCGGCGAGGGAATGGGGCGGCATGAAGGTCCAGTGACTTTGGCCCTGGGTCACCCTGTGGCTTGGTCAAAACAGGGCCCAGGTTTATTGCTGCCACCCATGGGCGAATATCCTCCCCTTTCTATAGACTGGTTCACAGGCGAATGCACTTACCCTGAAGCACGAACTGTGGATCGGGTATAACCAGGTAACATTGAAAAACACATATTCAGCTGAAAGGAAGAACAGGTTTGTCGTTAACCGCGAGCTAGACAAAAGCCTTAGGGCTGGAACCGATTTCCTATTCTCGGTGTTAAACGGGCATTTTCCAGCCATCAAGTTATCAGCAGGGGGCTTTAGGAGGAGGGTGTCCTCTTTGTGTTCCCTTCTTAAACGCCTTCCTGCTCCTATTCTGTGGCCCCGCGAGTACAAAGGGAGAGAGGCAGATAGTGAATCAGTGGGGCAAGTCTTGGCAGGGGCGGATGTTCTGAGCAGCGCCCTTGGATGCAAAACATCTTCAAAGCGGCAGATCTCTTCTAAGACCCAGGGTTTCAAAAAACTCCGAGGCAACTGTTTATTTGGACTTCGCACAGTGAGCGAGCCTCACGAAACGGCTGGTTCCTTTCTGCGGCCCCAGGTCTGGCAGGCCCCAAGCAGGCCCCTCCTGATGTACAGCGGGTTGACCCAACTCAAGCATAGGTCCCGCGGCAAACACGGGCAATTACATTACGTGGGTCAAGGACCCTTTTGTTGAGAGCAAATTAAGAGTTACTCTGCCTGTTTGCCTTGTGCCCTCAGAGAGAGCAGGAACCCCCTCAGGGTGTAAAGAAAGCACCAGGCCTGCTTCCCTGTCCCCCCCCTCCCCCCCGCCCCACTTTGGGGCCAGGGATTCCTTCTAGGCAGCAGAGGGTCTCAATACCTTGGGCAGTGCAGACGCACCTGGCCTCACGGCCCATGTGTCAGGTACATCTCGCTCTTCAGAAGAAGGATTCAAACAAGGATGTTACCAGACCTTTATGGCTTCGTATGGCACTGCTTTGTATTTTGATAGGCAGTGATTCATTACTAGCATCAGTTCTTAAGCTTTCCCCTCCCAGGTAAAGACAGAAGTGGCGCGTTTCAGAACAGAATGGCATCTTGGGAAGGGTCCCTTGAGTGGCTTCTCTAGTCACTGCCTAAATCTCCACTATTTCCTGGGGGGGGGGTGTCACTTCGCTAATAAGTGATGGGCTGATACTGGGTCCAACTTAACAAGTCAGAGCAGCCTCGGAGCGCTGTGTAATGGAAGGTCTGCCCCCGTGCACGGCGCTCTCGGCCCTGTGCTATGTTACAAGGAAAGACTGACCAAGAGGCAGGTGTGGTGGGGTGACAAGAATACCAGGTATAGGGTTAGAAGACGTAAAAGTAGACAAAAACCTGCCATCTAGTAAGAAATTAAACCCTGCCTCAAGAGAGGTCTGGCCTTAGGCTCCTGGGAGGCAACCTCTAAGCCTTTGGAATGGCCTGCCTTTGTTTAGCCGGGGGCCTGGGCCACTCCAGATCGTCTAACAGCATGATTGATTCAGGCTTTGAGTTATAGGGTAACCCCTGGACCTCCAGCGGGGCTGGGGCCCGAGGTCAGCCCTTCGGGCAGTTGCCATGTCTAGGTATTGGCTCTAAGTTAGTGCATGTGCTGCTGAAGCGAGCACAACATATTGGCTCTAGACACCAAGACTCAGGTGAGCTTCCCTGGCTGGCACACTCCATGAATATTGTGCACATCATAGCCCAGAGGCATTAACCCTGTTCGTGGCCCCGTGGGGAGAGGACGGCCAAAGCACCGCATCTGGAACCCTCCGGGGCCCTGTCCCACGCCTCTCTTCCTTGGCTGGCTGTGACCTGGACCCGTTCACTGTAATGAACCATAACCGCGGTGTAACAGCTTCAGGCGCCATCTGTGAGTCCTAGTGAATTGTCAAATCTGAGGGTGGCCTGGGGATCCCTGAATTTGCAACTGGTGTCAGGCCTGAGGATGGTCTGGCGGCCTGTTCCCTAACCTGGCACCTGCTCAGTGTGAGCTCAGGCAGCATCGTCAGCTTCCAGGACCTCCGTTTTCCATCGGTCACGGTGTCAGAATACCTTAGTGAGGCACCTGTCACACCCTGTCAGAGCAGAAGCGCAGGAGATACGGAAACAGAACTGCCATCTAAAGTTTGCAAATAAATTCCACAGTCCTGTAAAGTCCTCGAGGTTTTGGCTAGTACACTAACTCTCACCCATACGGAACAAGTAAAACTGAAATCAGAAATAGACTGATCTCTAAAACTTATTTTAATGGCAAACTTTGGTTTTCTAGACACTAAATCTTAGACTCACATAGCAGCCAAGAGGCAAAATATACTGTTTCATTTCATCTCTTCTTTCTTCCTCTCCATTTTCTTTCTTCCTTCCTTCCTCCCTCTCTCCCTCTTTCCCTCCCTCCCTCCTCCCTTCCTTCCTTCTTGTTTCCCTGACAAAAAGTAAGCCGAGAGGGAAAGAAGAATCAAAGGCCCCTCGATAATCTATGTCAGTGGTTCTCAACCTTCCTAATGCCGCGACCCTTTAATACAGTTCCTCGCCGAAACCGGTTTGGCTCAGTGGATAGAGCGTCGGCCTGCGGACTGAAGGGTCCCGAGTTCGATTCCAGTCAGGGGCATGTGCCTGGGTTGTGGGCGTGTCCCCGGTGGGGAGTGTGCAGGAGGCGGCTGATCGATGTTTCTCTCTCATCGGTGTTTCTGGCTCTCTGTCTCTCTCCCTTCCTCTCTGTAAAAAATCAGTAAAATATATTTAAAAAAAATACAGTTCCTCATGTTGTGGTGACCCCCAATTTCATTGTTACAAATTGAACATAATTAAAGCATAGTGATTAATCACAAAAACAATGTCATTATATATGTTTTCCGATGGTCTTAGGCGACCCCTGTGAAAGGGTCGTTTGACCCCCAAAGGGGTCGTGACCCACAGGTTGAGAACTGCTGCTCTATGCAATGAATCCTCCCCCTGGGTAATCAGGACTGACTGCTCCGCTTTGGCACTCCCTTAAGGAAAAGGGCGCTATCCTCTCCATGTTCCTAACCCCGAGAACGTCACACAGCAGGTCAACGGCAGGAGGGCCAGCAGGATGCTCTGGGTCTTTCCTCTTCACCAACAGCTTTCACAGGTTCACGTCACCTACATGTCTGTGCCTGTCAGTGTGCGCATGGAAAAGAACCCGCAACCCACCGACAAAGGCTGCCGGCGAGGACACGTTCGAAGAAACCCTCCTCCTGGGGTCCACTGCCTCTCCACACCGCCCCCTGGCTCGGAGAGGCCTTTATTCTACCCTGAAGTTTACCTTCCAAACGTAACAGACACAAACAGCCCGGAGACACAGCTGACCCCCAGGAGGCTCCCAATCCCAATGAAATCTATTCTAGAAAACAAAGGCCTAGAAGTAAGATGCCTTTCAGAAAACTTACCGTCTTGGTGACCTCACTTTCAACTTCATGTAGGTCCGAAGGTTTCTCCACGGTGGAATTAGGAAACGTTTTCTTCAATTTAAACTCTGTCACAAAGGTTCTAACTGAAAATAAAAACATAACCCGTGAGGCTACACGAGAGGTTGACCTACACACGGCTGAGTGCCTGTAAATTTCGAGGTGGCTTATCCCACCTCGAAGACCATCTCTGTGCGGTTCTTTCTCCTTGAGGGTGGAGACCACCTCCCCTCTCTGGGCGCCTCTCCGTGACGGCGAGCACCTACTGAGCTGAGCTGATGGCTCAGACTGAGTAACTCTGTGGGTGAGAGACTCCAAGGAGCCCTTTGTGTGGAAGGGAGGGCTGCTGAGAGGAGCCTTCCTGACATCTCTCTAGCGGCCTTCCCATAATAGATGCCCAGTAAAGCTGTGACAAAGAAGAAAGATGAGCTGGCCGAAACTACATAATCCCAGGAGGGAGACATGGGGCTAGACACAAAAAGTGCTCCTCAGGCCCCATAATGCTTTATTTACTAGAGGCTCAGTACATAAAATTTGTGCACAGGTAGTGTCCCTAGCAGCTGCCGGCTGTCAGCCAGGGCCTTCATTCATTCCGCGCCACCCCCTGGTGGTCAGCACACGTCATAGCGAGCGATCGAACTCCCAGTCGGTCAAACACCAAAGGGGACACTTTGCATATTAGGCTTTATATAGAGAGAGATTTCAGAGAGGGAGAGAGAGATAGAAACATCAATGATGAGAGAGAATAATTGATCAGCTGCCTCCTGCATGCCCCACACTGGGGATTGAGACTGAAACCTGGGCATGTGCCCTGACTGGGAATCGAACTGTGACCTCCTGGTTCATAGGCCTACACTCAACCACTAAGCCACACTGGCCGGGCATAGCACTTTAGAGCAAGCATGTCAAACTTATGGCACACGGGCCGCATGTGGCCCACAATGAATATTTTTGCAGCCCAGCCAATATAATGGTATGTAAGAAACCGGTATGTTTTAATAAAAATTTCGCAACTTAATTTTTACAATATTCTGGTATACATAATTATTAATAATGAACTACAACATTCGCTAATGGCTGATTACTATCATTGTGTTGCATTCATTTCCCTTACATGCCTTACTCACAGGTGCACCATTTCTCTCCACTAATACAGTGGGGCCTTGACTTACAAGTGTCCCGACTAACGAGTTTTTTGAGATACCAGCTGTCTCTCGGCCGATTTTTTGCATTGAGTTGATAGAGTAATTTGAGTTAATGAGCTCCTTAACAAGCTCAGTCTCAGAATGAATTAAATTCGTAAGTCAAGGCCCCACTGTACTAGCAGCAAATATTTTAGCAGCCGATTGCCACGTCATTAGTCTTGTACTGACTTGTTTGGTGTGAGCAGCAGGAAATATTTCGCTTTCAGAGAATAAGAAAAATAGGTTTATCTGCATCGTGCTTATTACTTTGTGCAGTTATTCAGTGTCTGGTAAGTTAATGTTTAAGAAAAAATATTAATTTTTATTAAAATGTTCTATTATTTTATGTTAACAATTACTCATTTATTTCAGCCCTTTGTATTCAGCATGTCTCTATTGAAATAAAACTACGTTTCTATGAAAATTGAAGCTTTTGTTCTTTTGCGGCCCACATAAACTTAAACCTTGTTTATTTGGCCCGTTAGCCCTTGAGTTTGACATGCTTGCTTCAGAGAGAGGAGAGCTCTTGCACTCTAGGTCTTTCACCAAGTCGACAAATCCTCACGTTCAAGGGCATGCTTAGGTTTCCTCTACTCCTTAGAGTCACCCCATCAACACCTATTCCTTTTGTTCAGAGGAAATGCCCACTTTATCACTGTAACTTCCCAAGGTTGCGCAGCTCCCAAGAGCCAACATGAATATTGAACTTCATGTGTGCCCATCTTCCAAGTCTATCTACACCTCAGCCCTCCGAGGAATAGCCACGTCATTAGTCTTGTACTGACTTGTTTGGTGTGCGCAACAGGAAATATCTGCTGTTCTGAGGACAATCACGGTGCTACAGAGAAAGGCTCCAAACCTCTGTAAGGGGGCCCCACTCCAGGGGGCCGCCAGACTCCACGATGATAAGCCACGTAATGGAACGACCCATGTTCAGGATAATGTGGGATTCATACACGAAAGAGAGCAGCCCCACTTTCAAGGCCCATGTCACTCATAAAATAAAATTCTAGTTAACATCAATTTGTGCTGATTGGGCCTGAGGGGAATGGAACTTACAAATGGGCAGGCAACCAAACATTAGTACCGACTGCTTTATAACTGGCTCTTATCTTCTTTTATATTAAATTCCTATCGTCCCTTCTGGACAGGAAAAAAATAATAACCCGAAACACAGAAACCCCTGAAGCTGCTTTTTCACAGAAAGCTTGCTTGCTGAATTAAGAAAAAGGCCCACAAATGAGCCAGGGAAAACATTTAACATCTTATACTTACTGTCTGAAGCCCTTAATCCTTATTTAACATCTTTTTGCTTGTTCTACAGTTCAGTGGAGCCAGCTGCTTAGGACTCTTTCTGAGCAGCAGGGAGCTCTTTGAAACATTCTTGGCCAAATGAAAGCATTTCAGCATGCTCTAATTTGCATGTTCCTCTGATGTTTATGAACAATGAAGTTAAATGACTTGAAAAGGGAAAGATGATTGTTAACACAATCGACCCACTCTCCTCCCAATACTGGTGCCCCTGGGACACTCCACACACAGGCTTCCAGAACCGTCATCTGCTCCTTCATCTTTACATCTCACAGGTCCAGGCTTACATCCAGACACTCAGTATAGAAATATACAGGTTGCAAATGCTAAGTACACAAATCTCTTCTAAATCACGACAGCAAACGTGACCTCCACTTTCAGTGTGAATGTGCACGTGAAGATGGCATCACATGGCATCCTCCCAGCCCCTGCACTCTCCCTGGCACACAGACATCCTCATGCCTGCAGTTATATCACCTGGCTTTCAGGCAACTTTAAAAAAATATATTTTTATTGCTGTCAGAGAGGAAGAGAGGAGAGAGAGATAGAAACATCAATGATGAGAAAGAATCATTGATCGGCTACTTCCTGCACATCCTCTACTGAGGATCAAGCCCACAACCTGGCCATGTCCCCTGACCATGAATTGAACCGTTACCTCCAGGTTCATAGGTCAACATTCCACCACTGAGCCACACCAGCCGGGTTAAGGCAATTCTTTACTTCAAATTTAACTATTGATTTACACAGGTTATTGAAATGATTTTTTTTAACACCCATACTTATTCCTTTGTATTCAGAGTAGTTTATTATTTTCATTGCTTTCAATTCTAGACCAAGTGGCCCAAGAGGCTAAAGACTAATGTTAAATGATACCTCCTGTCTGGAGGACTCTACCATTTTCTTTTCTTTTCTTGGAGTGCTCCTGAACACTACCATTTTCAACACTAGCTCAAATACATTATTTTATTTGATGTTCACAATAAGCCTGAGTGGGACGCAGACCAGGGGGTAACCTGGTTTTACAGATGAGGAAATTGAGGCTCAGGGGTCATGGGCTGCAGGTGGTGGCCCTGGGGCTGGCAGCTGGGCATCTGCGTTCTCGGACAGGTGTACTTTGCACACCGCTTCCGAACAAAATCATGTTCACCTTCTCCATTCCTAATCCAAAACTCCTGGCTTATAGGGTGTAGCTAAAGGGAACAGGTTCCCCAAAAGCAAATAAACTATTAGAACAAGAGGAATTCTGGATTTTGACTGGTATCTATATTCCTAGATTTTTCTTTCTTTAAATAATGCTTTGATTTAACCCTTGTATTTTAACCAATTTTCAAAATCCTACCATTAGTTCAGTAGGGTAGCAACTGTTGAAATAAATTTCTAGGCCCAAGATGGAGCTGCTCCTGCCAGGGACAGCTTTCATGTAGGCTCTGCTGGGCCAGAAACACCATGTTTCCAGCCAGCCACTCTCCAACACCAAGCCAGCCCTGAGCTCTATACTTATTTCCTCGTTCCTTAATTTTTCTAAATAAGGTCAGATATGCAACCCCCGCCAATTACACCCTTTTCCCCCCTCGGTCCCACTTCTAACCTTCTGTAACACTCGCTCTTGCCCACAGTCCCTCAGGAGGAGTGCTCCGCGCCTGGGAGGCCCTGCGCTCCCCTCCATGGGTGGCTTCCCTTGAATAAAGAACCTCACACTCGTTACTAGTTGTTTTAGTTTTGTTGTTTGACACAACCTTCTAAAAAGTCTGATGATTCCCCTTAGCCTATAGGCCAGTGATGGCGAACCTATGACACGCGTGTCAGAGGTAACACGCGAACTCATTTTTTTGGTTGATCTTTCTTTGTTAAATGGCATTTAACTATATAAAATAAATATAAAAAATATGTCTTTGTTTTACTATAGTTGCAAATATCAAAAAAATTTCTATATGTGACACGGCACCAGAGTTAAGTTAGGATTTTTCAAAATGCTGACACGCCGAGCTCAAAAGGTTCGCCATCACTGCTATAGGCAATAGGAGTTCATGCAAATGATATTTTCAAAAGACAAAAAAATCCGTTCTGGCAAAAAAATTTACTGAGTACTTTCTGTGTGTTAAGTATCACACTGGGTGATTTAAGATGGTTCAAAGATGAGTCACTTTACCAGCCAGTTTCCTTACTGAGCTTAGATAATAACTCGATGTTCTTCGCTTCTAATTTCTTCCAGTTATGTACTGGGCTTGGGCATTCCAATACAGGGTTATACACCGTGTGCAAGAAAGCCCTTACAACTGACACAGTATTTTGGGACAGGAGGAACGGTAGGCTGGAAACCTGGCTTCCAATCAAGCAATTGTGGACACCTGGCCACTTAGCGCCTTGTCAGGCCTTGGTCTCCATGTGGGTTGTTTGTTTCTTAATCTTAAAGCAGTGAGTACAGCTAAAATCAACCAGCTTCATGAGTCTTATCAAATTAGGAAACAAAATGTGATAAATTGCATGGTACAAGTATGGCAACAGCTTTGTAAAAATATATCTGCCTGTGGATAATAACATGAAGATTGTTTCTAAAAATGAAAAGAATGTGTGAATTTGGTAGGATAATTAGGGTTTTTCTCTCTCTCTAAAATGTATTTTTTAAACAATAGAGTTAGAATATTCTTTGATGTGGACATATTTTTTTTCTAACTGCAGGGTGAAATGGTGAAGCAGTTTATGCACAAATGATGGCATGCTTATGCAGTCACTAAGAAGTTTGTATAAAATCTATAATAATAAACGCATAATATGCTAATTAGAGCCAACATCCTTCCGGACAACCTTCTGGACGAAGCCGAGGTTGCGAGGGAAGCCCGGGTCCCGGTGCCAGAGGGAAGCCGGTGCCAGCCGCCAGGGAAGGGAAGGCCTTCTCTTGCACGAATTTTGTGCATCGGGCCTCTAGTTTTTTACTAACACGGGAAAGTATTTAAGATGTAAAATGTGTACAAATATCACATGATTTCAACTATGTAAAGATATAATGCACACTAAAAAGGTTTCATAGAAGGTGCTATCTCTCTAAGTGGTGGGACACGAGGCAGCCTCCGCTTCTTTCTCTCTTCCTTAAACTACAGCTCAGACAAATGTTGGTTTTCATTAGGGAGAAAAGCAACGTTACTTTTTATGTCACTTTGCAAAATATAGAGTGGTGTAGAAAGAATCCCAAGATAGACTAACTCTCTTACCCAAATTGCATATTCCCTTTTCCAGCTGGTACCCAATGGGGCATCTGCAGGTGAAGGATCCCTGAGTATTGTTGCACACGGCCAGGGGCGGGCAGGGGCTGGAGAGGCACTCATTCACATCTGCAGAGGACAGAACACAGGCCACACTGAATCCGTATCAGACAGCAAAACCATAACCCAGCACAGTAAGCGTGGACTAAGGGCCCAATGGCACGAGGTGTAGTGGGGCCCCAGAGACCAGTAGGACACTCCCCTCATTCCCAAGGGGCTACCAGCCTATTAATGGTGGAGGCTGCCATGCAGACAGCTAACTGTAAACACAAGGCAGGATTTGCAAGTACAGAAAAAATAGCAGATTTTAATGGAGGGGAGGATTAAGACTGTTTCTAGCTGTAATAGCATCAACAATAAAAAAGAAAAAAAAGACTGTTTCAAATGATATCTGGACTAAGACTAGAAGAACTTTAATAAGCAGGTGGAGATGGGTGGTGGTGGTGGGGGGTGGTTCTAGGCTGAGGCACCAGCACAGTGGAGGCCAGAAGAGCAAAGCAGAGGGGTGCTTGGGGAGCTGTGCAGGGCCCAGTGTGGCAGGAGTGTATGGAGCCCACAGAATGAGGGCAGATCGTGGAGACCTGCCAGCCTCGCTGTCCGACATTATTCTGCAGACGACAACGAGCGTGTTAACCTCAAGTCAGCAGGGCATCAATTTAAAAATCTTACTCCCCTGCATTTGGAGAAAAAACGAGCCTGCTGCCTCCCGATGTGCTACTGCACTGTAGACCCCGGAGATGGCTTTTCCTCTTACCCACACTGCAGTCCTCCCCTTGCCAGGAAGGTGAGCATACGCATCGATGGCCACGGCGGGCGGGGTCCACAACGCATTTCCCATCGTGGAGGCAAGGGTTAGGGGCGCAGCTGTTCACTAAAACACATTCCAGGAATAGAGCAGTTAACCGCACAGCAAATGTAAAGGCAGCCCTCGGTAAATATTTAATCCTCCTGGCTAATATTTGATCCTCACTTATTTCTGTTTACTTGCCCTGAAAGGCCACAGTACGAACACAGAGTGGGTTCCCGAGAGGGGCGACTGAGACGCGGTGGGCCTGGGTTCCGGCACTCGCTGGTGGGCAGACACGGCGCCGGACAACCGGACCCTGAGCGCAAGAACCGGTTCACATGCTGCTCACGGGTCACTCCGCTCAGGACAGACGATTACTCTGCCTCTGTGATACTTGGAAAATTCTACTGGAACTAATGCCCATTTAAAACACATATTAAGGGGAAAAGGATCCCTGGTCACCCATCCTCCTGCAGCAAGGTTTCCCTGTATCCGAAAACCTCACAATGCAATAACATGCGGGCCTCCACGTGCTGTGCCCTCGCTTAGAAAACCGACTGGAGGTGAGCATGACCGTGCCAGCTCAACGAGCCCTGTAGGGTTCATCTGGACCCAGGGATGCTCTGGCTTCAAGGTCACCTTGGACTCCCAGCTCCCAAGGGCAGTGGCCACAGCTCTGTGCTTCGGTCTGTGTAACCTGCATTGTCACGCTCCCTAGTCAAGGTTTCTGACATATACATAGAAAAGCCAGTTCCCACAAAATAACTGCATCGTCTCCAAGGAGAGAATCGGTGGTAGGATGAGAAAAAGAAGGTGGAAGTCAAGGTCTCTAACTCCAAAAGAGTGACCCCGAAAACCGATGGGCTCACCCTAAAGATGGTGCTCCTGCCTGCGCCTCGCTGCTGCTCTAATAGACCTGAAATCAGCCATCTCAGCTCAGCAGCGACCAGCAAGCACTGAGCCCATGGGTCCTGCTGCAGAATGCACGTCACCAGCCAGCAATGACGCTAACTCCCACCCACAGCTGCCACTGCAATGGCCACAATCAGCAAAGGGAAACGGTGCGTAGCTGGCTGCTGGAAACAAAGCCCTGTGAACTCTGAAGCAGGGGAAGGATCCAGCTTTCGTTTCCCAGAGCCGCTGGGATCAGAGGGGGCACCGAGCCTCATGGCACCGTGGGGCTGGCAGGCGGGGCATGACCCTCCAGCCACCAGACTGCTGACAGTCCCTGCTGTAGTCACCACAGAGCACTTTCTATAGGGCATCATCTCCATTTCACCCCATCAGCACCGGCAGCTGGCCTTCCTGGGTCTGGACAAGCCACATGTATAATTTTAAACAGGACATCAAAAGACAGATCGTCTTACTTCTACCTTTCCTTACATGACAGAGTCATGTGTGTACCAGGAACTTCACGATAACCTCAGGCACAATGCAGTCACTATGGGACAGATTAGTCCGTCACCATCTTATTGAACATGCCCACCTACCCTCTTCCCCCACCCCCCCGCCCAACACACACACATCTACCAACCAGCAACATAATCTGAGGGACACCAAGGGGCCAGGGCTTCCCCTGGACCAAGGGAAGCCTCCCTGGTGACTGTGGAGCCACCTGCCCGGCTCAGAAGCGCGGGCTCTGACCGGGGAGCAGCCCCCGATGCACTCCATGCCTTGGCCAGGCCACCTAAAGCTTCTTGACTGTGTTCCCTCTACCCTCCCGCCCAGCATCGCGGCCGCCCCGCTCCAGGAGAGTTAAGGGCGTGCTCGGAAAGCTCTTTCAGTTACGGGACATTACAAGCGGCTGCTCTGCTACACCGTCTACTGATGTCGCCCAGCCAGTGGCATCCTCTCCTCCTGTTTCGGGAGGAATTACGTAACTCAGGGGTGAGAAGATTAGGTCCACGGTGACATTACTTTATGCTTTAGGTGCTTCTACAGGAAGCACTGGAGATCATCCAACACTGTAACACTGTGCTGTTGCCAACAGCAGCCGCTGCCGCACACCCCACGCACCCCCGCCCGCACTGAGTGTGCCCGCGTGACTGTGCTACCTGAGGCTGGAGACGACCGTGCCGGGGGTGACTGCGTGCCGCGCTGAGCACGGGAGGTGGTGGCCAGGGGAGACGACACTTCGGCTGGAGAAGCGTCCGTGCTCCTGGGAGAGGGAGTCGTCCTGAGGAAAGGGGGAGCGGGGATGTCCCCTTCGGAAACGCCCGGCTCTGTGGTCAGTACTGTTGCTGATGTGGGTGCACTGGTCAGGGAGCTCCATCGGGTGGTGTCACCGACAGGCGCTCGGCTCCTTTTGGTGGTAACGACGACTTCTGTGGAGATCCGTGGCGCTGGCATTTCAGGGCTGGTCGGCAAGAACCGTTTCCCAGCCGTGGTCTGCACTGCGGCGGGGCCAGCCATCGGAGTGGCTGTGCTTGATGAGGGGCTGGGGGTGGGCACGGGGGGAGGGGGCGTCTTGGGAGTGGTGGCTGTCACCGCTGGCGTGGTCCGGGCCAAGCGGGTGCTTGTGGCTGGAAGGGTTGGCTCCGTGGAGGACTCTGTTAAAGCGGGGGCCACGGGGATCCCCGAAGCAGAGCTCACGGTTTCAGCTCCGGTGGCCTCTGTGGGCAGAGACTCCCAGCTCGGGGGCTTTGATTCGGTGGCCACGTGTTCGTGGTGTGGGTTGCTCTGATTCTCAGGATCTGCTGTTTGACTGCGGGAGAGCGTTGGCACCGACGATGCCACTGTTGCCGTCCGAACTGGCGTCACGGGAGTGTCCCTGGCCCTGGGCAGGGCCAACGTAAGAGATGAAGGCGAAAGGGTTGCCTGGGACACAGACACTGAGACGGGGGCAGGGACTGTCAGGGATCCGGGCGAAGGGGGTGGCGAGGAAGGCAGAGGTGTGGGCGCGTCGGGGGTGGACTCCCGTGGGTGAGCGGAGGCCCTGGTGGATGATAAGGTGGAGGAGAGGGGCTGGTGGGGCTGTGACACTGAGGGTGGGGGCAGCGGGAGCCCCGACGAAGGGGACGAGTCACTGACGGATCCAGTTCGTGTGCCCAGGAGGTCCACGGTGCCCGACGTGTTCACGGTCGGGGTGTAGAATGGGAGGTGGGCTGGACGCAGGCCCAGTGACTCCGTGGCAGGAGGAGCCCCTCCGTAGGAGGGGACGTTACTTCTTTCCGTCTGAGCCTGAGAAGAGGGAGGACCGCCCGAACGTGAAGAGTTTGAGATCTTCCCAGAAGAGGTCGAGCTCTCCCTCGCGTCCGGGGCTGAGCTGTTGTCTGTGATGGATAGCAGCGCTCGCTCCCCTTTGGTGAAAGTGGAGGAGACGTAGGTGTGGTCTGTGTGGTGGCTGGGAGGCCTCCGTTCGGTGTCTGTGCCGCCCGCCGGATGGTAGATCATTCCAGTGACTGCAAAGGGAAAAACCAAAGTTAGGTCAACGGAACAAACAGGCAAACCCCTGGACACCCACTGAGGACAGACGGCCCGTGTCCGATCTGTGAGCGCCGGCGGGCGAATCACTTCCTTTGGAGACGCGGTCTCCAAGGCGAGCTCTCCGAGAGGCCGCGCAGAAGGCAGGCAGGGCCTGCGTCTGAGGGCAGGCTCCCCTCCGGTGGGGAACGCAGTGGCAGCAAAGGAAATGGTAAGAAAAGAGAAGTGGGGCCAGGGCCCAAAGAACCGGGAACAGGCCCAGAGTCCTTCCACAGGCCTTTCTTGATAAAAGCAAATGGGTATCTTAAAAGCTCTTAAGACCCCAAATAGAACAATTGTTATGTCTAAATGGAAAAAGGAAAACCCTCCCAACTTTCCATTCTCTGAAGAATGAGAGATTTCTTTCCCAGGAGGCTGGCCTGAGCCGCAAAGTGGCTGTTCTCTTTTATCTAAGCATCCTGGCAGACACCACTGGCACATGCCTTAGGTAAGTGGGGGGTGAGCTGGGGAGGGGGGGAGGGGGGAGAACCCAGAAAATTCTCGTCCTAAAGAGCTTGTAAGGTACTTGGGGTGGATGCGAACTTAATCATTCTGGGACCGTGAGCAAGCTGAGAGATGAGCTGAAGGAGAGCGGGGAGGGATCCAGCACATCACCTCCGAGAGCCTTCCCGGCCGCGGTCACGTTCCCATGTGGAGTGGCGCTCTCTGCTTCTCGGGGTGCCGTCTGGGAGCGCCCCTCATCCCCGGAAGTCCGGTTGGTGACAGATCGCAGTGTGCGCTCCCCGTTTCCGGTGAAGGTGGCTGAAGTGTGGGGGCTGTGAGCGCGGGCTCCGGGTGTTCCCTCGGACCCCTGCTGTGTGTCGGCACTGACTCCCAGCTCAGGACTATCTTCAGTGGCTACAAGATTGAAAAGGGGAAGACAACACCACAGGATTTCACTCATATGTGGAACGGAATAAACAAAATGAACTACAGTGGGGCCTTGACTTACGAGTGTCCCGACTAACGAGTTTTTCGAGATATGAGCCGTCTCTCGGCCGATATTTTGCTTTGAGTTGCGAGCTAAAATTCGGGTTACGAGCCAGCTTCAGATACCCCACCGCTAGTTGGCGCAGCGAACGTCACAGTGAACGCCACAACATGAGCCCAGCATCACGTGTCTCACTCGTTCACTTTTGATCTGACATACGAGTAATTTGAGTTACGAGCTCCGTCACAGAACGAATTGAACTCGTAAGTCAAGGCCCCACTGTAATTGCAAAATAAAGACAGACACAGATAGAGAGCATGCTGACAGCTGTGGGGGAAATGAAGGGATGTTGAGCAAAACAGAAGAACTCATGGACCGGACAGCACTGTGGGGATTGCCGACTGCTGGGAGGAAGGGGGCGGGAGGAAGTGAAGAAGGGCCTAGGGGCGATTAATGGTGATGGACAGAGACTTTCACTTGGGGTGGGGAACACACAATACGGTGAGTGTACAGATGATGTGTTGTAAAGTTGTGCACCTGAAACCTGTATACTTTTGTTAACCAGTGTCACCCCAATAAATTCAATAAAAAGGAAAAATTTAAAAAAAAAAAAGAAGATTGAAAAGGGGATGACAGGTCAGTGCAGGGGGCGGGGGTCAATGCAGGGGAGACAACAAGGGCATGGACTTGAGTCTCAGGAATATGATCGTTTCCTGGACTACGTTAGCCCGAATGCTCCCTGGGTTTCCTCGGGGTCTTTATCTGAGGAAGCCGGGCGTGCGGTGTTCCTGCAGACGCCTGTCAGTGACGGACACGCGGGAGGCGCCGCGGGTCAGCATGTGCAGGGGACCTGGACTCATGGGAAGGTTTGGTACTTACGTGAACAGGATCAATATTGGGTTTTGCCGGGCGATACATAATAAACAGAGTTTGTGTCAGGGACATGGTGGTGGCTGCGGGGGAGGTGAACAGTGGGCAAAAGACTAACAATCCTACTGGGGCTTTACACCTTCTGATGAGACCGAGCAGGGAGCCCACATGACCCCGAAGGCTCTCACCTCCTGGTAGGACCAGTGAGGTGTGGCCTGACACATCCATGAGAAATGGTATGTGATCAGAGGTTAACGGTAGGCTTGGGGTGTGTGTGTGTGTGTGTGTGTGTGTGTGTTTTGGATGCATTTGTTTTATTTTCTTGGTGGGGATGGAATAGGGACAGGTGATGCGTGAATAAATATCCCTTTCTTCCTTTTTCGGGCATGGAAGTGAGGATCAGTTTTTCTTGGCCTAACTACTCCATAATCTGGCTCTATGAGAGAAAACAGGCTCTTCTCCTGGTTCTTATGTTTATTCCCAGACCAGACTAGCTCTTGCTGCCCCATGGACACACCCCAAAGGAAAACGAAGGTGAAGCTGAGGGTTAGGTAGGTTCACCTCGCGAGAGGTCTGCCTTCACTGAGGGACAGGAGTGAGTGGGGGACAGGGGTGCACAGGGCCTGGAGCAGCACCCAGCACCCAGGAGCCAGCACCCAGGAGCCAGGGGAGGAGGTTGCTTGACTCGGACTGAAGGGCTTGGGGGACCCATGGAAGACCCGCCGGGGAGGCTGGAGAGCTGAGCGGATTGGAGCACAAGTTCCCGAGGAAAAGCAGACAGGGCCTGGGGTGGGGAGGCGGAAAAGACCTGTCAGACAAACATCAGGCAAACAGCCCCATCAGGCTGACGGACACCCCCGTGGAGTCATGACCTGGAACAGGGGCTCCATCTGAACCCAGAAAGGAAGCTGGAGAGCTCCGAAAGGCTGGCTGGCAGAGTCAGCTCGGGCGATCAGAGGAAACGAGATAAGGCACCGTGTCAACCGCAGGGGAGCGGTCTCAGGAATGAGGCTATTCCGTGTCCAGCACTTTATAACCAACCCCAAGACCTGCCCGACTGTCTACGAGGACCAGCTGAGCAAGCGCTGCAGAGCAAAGGGTCCTGAAGGGAAGGGGAAGGAAAGGCTGCAGGTTTGAAGAGGGACAAGCTCCTGGTTTGAAAGGGGACAAGTCTGAGCCCCACAGTAGTGAGGGTGGAAAATGATCCCTTGGTTCAGGAGACAGAGAGTGCATTTTCCATGCACAGACATAAAAGGGCACACGGGGATCCTCCACCCATATGTGTTTTCTCACATCACATCACATCACATGAGTCGTTACCACATGCTAATTTTCCTCATCAATTAGGATGGGGCAAATGGAGACGTTATTTATTATTGGTGGTGAGGAGGTAAGACTTTAAACCTATTATAAATTTAACTGATAGGTTAATGCATTTTTGCTTTAGTCAGCATACAATTCACATGGATAAGGCTGCTGATAATAGTTTTTAAAAATTACCCAAAAACATTATTAGGAAGGAAAATGAAAAGTTTTCTCACACTGATAAGTTGGACTTCATCAAAATTAAGAACTGTTGTGCTGCAAATAATGCCATAGGAAGTGAAATGATGACCCAAAGAACGGGAGAAAATGCCTGCAAATCATCCTATATAATGAAAGGCTAATATGCAAATTGACCGAATGGCCAAACAACCAGTCGCTATGACACGCACTGACCACCAGGGAGCAGACAATCAATGCAGGAGCTGCTCCCTGGTGGTCAGTGTGCTCCCACAGGGGGAGCGCTGCTCAGCCAGAAGCCGGGCTCACAGGCCGGCAAATGCTGCAGTGGTGGCGGAAGCCTCTCCCGTGTCAGCTGCAGCGCTAAGGATGTCTGACTGCCGGCTTAGGGGGGCCTAAGCCTTCAGTCAGACATCCCCCTGAGGGCTCCCAGACTGCAAGAGGGCACAGGCCAGGCTGAGGGACCCCCGCTGAGTGCATGAATTTCATGCACTAGGCCTCTAGTATATCTGATAAGGGACTGGCAGCCAGAATACACAAAGAACTCCTATACCTCAAAAAAGGACAAATAACCCCATTTAAAAATAGCCAAACGATCTGAATGCACATTTCCAAAGAAGATATACAAATGGCCAATGAGCCCATGAAAGGCTGCTCAGCTGGAAAATGCAAGTCAAACCCACAATGAGATACCACAGCACACCCATCAGGATGGCGATAGTCAAAAAAAGATGGGCTATAACAAGTGCTGGTAAAGATGCTGAGAAACTGAACCCTTGCACATTGCTGGCGGGAAGATAAAGTGGGGCAGCCACTTTGGAAAAGAGATGGACAGTTCTTCTAAAGGTTAAATAGAGTTACTATTTACCCCACAATCCAAGAGAACTGAAAACACAAGTCCACACAAAAAAATTAGCACTAGGATGTTCGCAACAGTATTATTCATAATAGCCCAAGGATTTTTTAAAAACCTACACATCTATCAACTGATAAAAAGACAAACAAAACGTGGTACCTCCATAGAGAGGACCACCATTTAGCCATAAAAAGGAGTGGAGAACTGACACAGGCTACAACACAGACG